>NC_080685.1:87250205-87410205 GCF_030445035.2 Dasypus novemcinctus
AGAACGCCGGGGGCACCGACTGTGTGAGTGGGAGGTCCCATCTGCCGAAGTTGGGAACTGCTGCCTTAGCCTGCTGTGCTGAGGCCCCCCAAAGATCTGTCCATCTCAGTCCCCAGAACCTGTGGATATGTGACCTCATATGGCAAAAGAGACTTTGTAGATGTGATTTTATTAAGGATTTTGAGATGGGGGGATTATCCTGGAAGTATCCATTTGTGCCCAATGTAATCACTAGGGTGGCTATAAGAGTGGCATAGAAGGAAAGTCAGAGAGATGGTGATGGCAGAAGAAGAGATTGGAGTGATGTGGCCAGGAGCCAAGGAATGCCAGAGGCCTTAGAAACTGGAAGAGGTAAGAAACAGATTCTCCTCTGGAGCCTCCAGAAGGAACCTACTCTGCTGAGACTGATTTTTATCCCTTTAAGACTGTTTCATACTTCTGACCTTCAAAACTATAAGAATAAATTTGTGTTGTTTTAAGCCACTGTGCTTGTGGCAATTTGTTATAGTAGCAATAAGAGACTAATACACCTGCCATCCTACATTATGCCTGGAATACCTCTGCCAAGACCTCGCAGCACCCTCACCTGTCTCTGAACATCCTGGGACAAGATTACTTAGATTCCCATCTTGACCTGCTCTTTTCCAAAGACCTAAACATATCCAGGTGATGGTGGATTTCCTCAACAGGTCTTTGGAAGTGGATTTCTCTCATTTGTTCTTCAGGGTTGGCACTGAGAGCAGGTTGTGGGTAGCCTGGGGCAAGAGGTGTCCTAATCAACCCCTAGTGAAGAGCTTCCCATCACCCCAGGGAGTGTCAGGGTTTGAATCCCCTTGTCATATTACCTACTACCTATATAGTCTCTTACCTCCCTGATTTTTTTTGCTCTCAGTCCCCCTTTTATCTCCCAGCTCTAGAAAATACTGCTCAAGTCCCTCCAAATCCATGGCCCCCTGCCCCAGCCCAAATCCACAGTACCAAATTCCAGTGGAGCATCTCACCAGACCTGGGAAAGCAGCTCTGTTGCTGCCTCTCCAATCCCCTTGTTGTACCTCTGCTGAATTCCTACCCCACAGCCACTCCAGCAGAGCAGCTGTGGCTGTCTTGCCCATGCCCAATGACCTGCCAGCCAATGAGCAGCGTGTGGGCCTTCCACAAGGGGCTCCAGAATGCTGAGTGGCAGGCAGAGAACTCCTGAAGGAGCTAACTGAGGAGGGGGGACCTCTCCCCTCAAAGAGCTCAGGGGCCAAAGAAGACAGTTGAGTCCTCCTCCTAAAACAGTCACTGTGGGATGGTGACCTCAGTCTGCACAGCTCTTACTCTCATAGAAGGGATTCTCCAGCTCTCCTGGCTGTTTTCTGACACTTTGGAGCCATGACTCTGCCTACCACCAGTCATTATTGCTCCATCTCTCTGTCTTCCACTGAGTTTCTTCTTGTCACAGAATATGTCACCACAGAGTCAGCAGAAGGGCTGGAAAGAAACGGGAAGGGGTGGGGGGAACTATTACCTGTGACGTCTGTAAGTGCTTTACATGTTATCTCACCTAATTCTCACAACATTCCCATGAAGTAGGTACTATTATTAACCCCATTTTACTTATAAGGAAACTGAAGAGTCACACAGGTTAGGTAACTCGCCTAAGACCAGATTTTTAGCACGCAGCTGTGGTGCCTGGAGACAGCCAGGTCTTCTAGCCGAGCTGCTCAAACTAGTAGTGAAGAACCAGCTTTGTTTTGACTTGTTTTCCATTTCCAATCTCATACGCTTGCAAAACAGAAGAAAAATGAATTACTAGAAAAAATGAAAAGAAGATAAACAATTTACAAGCCCTTTTATGTTGTTGCCAACAGATTTAATAGACATAAAATTACTCTGTCAAATCACTGTGAAAGTTTCCTAGCGTGGACTAGCACAGTTCTAGCTCTCACACGCCGGCAGGAAGAGAAACTCTCTGGAGTGCTTGCTCAGGTCAGGGCTCCCAGCCCTTCACGGAGACTTTGGGAAGGGAGAGGAGGCATCCTGGTCCTGTGTTATCAGCCAAAGGGCTGGGAGCAAGGGCCACGGGTCACGCCACGATTTTAAAATAAGGAATTCTTCAGTTTCCTGGGACATGATGCAACCTAGACCATTAGGACTTTCCTTACAATGCACCTATTGTACTTTGCAGATGTGTCTCCTCAAGGAGAACCCAGCTGAACTCTTTTAAGTTCCCTGGAGTGAGCGCTGGCAGGGGTCGGCCAGTCCAGGTGCCCATGTTTAAAGGCCTCCGGAAATTTGGTAAGGCCTATGACATTTGCCCCCCCTGCCATTTTCTTTTTATTATTATTATTTTTAATTAATTTATTGAAATATATCACCCACACACAAACATACATAAACAATAAGTGTATAGTAATAGTTGTGAACTTTCAAAACAAACATATATAATATCATATAGGACTCTCATAACTCACCCTACCACCAACACCTTTTTTAACTACCCCCCCATTTTCTTACAGTTTTATTCTCATTTCTTTTTTTTTTTAAGATTTATTTATTTCTCCCCCCCTCCCTGTTGTCTGTTCTCTGTGTCTATTTGCTGCATCTTCTTTGTCCGCTTCTGTTGTTGTCAGCAGCACGGGAATCTGTTTCTTTTTGTTGCATCATCTTGTTGTGTCAGCTCTCTGTGTGAGGCACCATTCCTGGGCAGGCTGCACTTTCTTTCGCGCTGGGCGGCTCTCCTTATGGGCCGCACTCCTTTCACATGGGGCTCCCCTACGCGGGGGACACCCCTGCGTGGCAGGGCACTCCTTGCGCGCATCAACACTGCGCATGGGCCAGCTCCACACGGGTCAAGGAGGCCCGGGGTTTGAACCGTGGACCTCCCATGTGGTAGACGGACGCCCTATCCACTGGGCCAAGTCCGCCGCCCTTCTCATTTCATTTCAAACTGACGTATTCATCTTTTTGAACTCAAAGATAATAATTTTTCCCATCTTACCATTTTTGAAAAATAACTTTTATTTTTAGAGCAGGTTTAGGTTTACTGAAACATTCCATAAAAAGTACAGAGTTTCATATACTCCCCCCACAGTTTCCCTTATTTTTATTACTATCTTGCATTGATCTATAATGATGAACCAGTATTGAACATTATTAATAACTAAAATCCATTGGTTATATCAGGGTTCACTCTGTGTTGTACAGTTCTTTGCATTTTGACAAATGCAGAACGCCATGTATCCTCCATTACAGTATCAGGCAGAATAGTCACTGCCCTACAAATGCCCTGGGCCCCATGCCTTCTTCCTCCTCCCTTTCCCCTCCATCTCCCCAACTATGGCAACCTCTGATCTTTTCATGGTGTCTATAGTTTTGCCTTTTCCACAATGTCTTAGAGTTGGATTCACACAGTGTGTTGCCTTTCATTTAACAATATGCACGGAGATTCCTCCATGCCATTTTTAGCCATTTTTAAGCATACACTTCAGTGATATTAATTACATTCACAACGTTGTGTTACCCTCACCACCATCCATTACCAAAACTTTCCCATGACCCCAGACAGAAATTCTATACCGATTAAGCAATAACTCCCATTATGTCCCCCTCCCTGTCCTTGCCCCTGGTAACTGCCAATCGACTAGTTGGGTCAATTAATTTGCTTATTTTAGATATTTTCTATAAGTGGGATCACATAACATGTCTTTTTGCATCTGGCTTATTTCATTCAAAGCAATTCTTTCAAGGTTCATCCATGAGGTAACATGCATGTATCAGAGCTTCAGTCCTTTTTATGGCTGAATAATATTCTATTGCATGTATATACAGCAATTTGTTCATCCATTCATCTGTTGATGGATATTTGAGTTGTTTCTACCTCTTGACTATTGTGAATAATGCTGCTGTGAACATTCATGTACAAATATCTTCAGGAGTCCCTGCTTTCAATTCTTTTGGGCATTTACCTAAGAGAGGAATTGCTGGGTCATATGGTATTCCTATGTTCAACTTTTTTGAAGAACTGCCAACTGCTTTGCTTGGTGGATGCACTATTTTACATTCCTACCAGCAACGCATTTCTCCACATCCTTGTCAACCCTTGTTATTTTCCATTTTGAAAAAAGTAATAGCCATCCGAGGGGGTGTGAAGTGTTATCTCATTGAGGTTTTGATTTGCATTTCCCTAATGAATAAAGATATTGAGCATCTTTTCATGCTTATTGGCCATTTGTATATCTTCTTTGGAGAAATGTCTATTCAAGTCCTTTGCTCATTTTAATTTTTTTTTTTAATCCAGCAGTTAGACCTTTCATTTCTTCGAACCCCAGTTTATTCAATGCAAAAAATGGGGTGAACAATGCCTTCTTATCCATTGACCTTCAACAGATGTTTGAAAAGCAAAAGGAAGGAGGTGATGCCCAGCAAAGAGATTTATAAATTCTACAAGTTACCTAAACACTGAGGTAAAATGGTTTGTTATTCACAACCTCAGAGAATCTTTGGGGATCTGCTCCAGGGTCTGATTTATTCATTAACTGACTACTCCTACTATTTATTAATTCATTCTTTTTTCATACATTTTGTATGTATTTATCAAATAGTATGTGCTGTCTGCTAGAGTCCTCGTGAGGGAACAGTAGCAGTTTACAGGGCCCACCTTCAATAAAGTTCATCATTTCTGGGCTCTTCACACCCGGGCAAATTCAACAAAGAGCTTGGAGGAAGGGTGGAAGCAATCCACATGAGTTTGGATGGCCCTGGAAGCCTTCCTAGAAGCAGGGGCCTATCAAATGTTTCTGCCAAAACTCACTCTTGCAATTGGCCCAGGTTCCAGGCAGAGTGTGTCATGTCCTTCAGATGTTTTGCTCTCAAAAAAGGGTGAAGCAGAAAACGGACTTGGCCCAGTGGTTAGGGCGTCCGTCTACCACATGGGAGGTCCGCGGTACAAACCCCGGGCCTCCTTGACTGGTGTGGAGCTGGCCCGTACGCAGTGCTGATGCGCACAAGGAGTGCCGTGCCACACAGGGGTGTCCCCCGCATAGGGGAGCCCCACGCACAAGGAGTCCGCCGCATAAGGAGAGCCGCCCAGCGTGAAAAGAAAGTGCAGCCTGCCCAGGAATGGCGCCGCCCACACTTCCCGTGCCGTTGACGACAACAGAAGCGGACAAAGAAACAAGACGCAGCAAATAGACACAGAGAACAGACAACCGGGGGAGGGGGGGAATTAAATAAATAAATAAATCTTTTTTTAAAAAAAAGGGTGAAGCTGTTGGTGGGAATGTAAAATGGTGCTGCTTCTGTGGAAGACAGCTTGGTAGTTCCTCAGGAAGCTAAATAGAGAACTGCCATATGATCTAGCAATCCCGCTAATTGGAATATATCCAGAAGAACTGAAAACAGGGACACGAATAGACATTTGTGTACAGATATTCATAGATGCATATTCACAATTGCCAAAAGATGGAAACAACCCAAGTGTCCATCAACCGAAGAATGGATAAACAAAATGTGGTATATACACGTGGTGGAATGCCATGCTGCGGTAAGAAGAAATGAAATTAGGACACATGATAACATGGATGAACCTTGAGGACAATATGCTGAGTGAAATAAGCTAGACACAAAAGGACAAATATTGTATGGTTTCACTAATATGATCTAAATATGAAGAATAAACACGGAGTTAAAATCTGGAGTAGAGGTTACTTAGGAGATAAGATGAAGGCTGAGAAGGGATACTGATGCTTAATGTGTATAGAATTTTTAGTTAGCTTGACAATAAAGGTGTGAAAATGGATAGAGTTGATGGTAATAAATTAGAGTGAGTATAACTAACTTGGCTAGTTTATAAATGTGATTGTGGCTGAAAGGGGTAGTCTAGGGATATAAAAGTCAATTGAAAAAAGCTACAGAATAATCTAGGGGCTGAATAACATAGTGAACCCAGAGTTGGATGAGGATTGTGGTTATCAGTATAAATACAAGAATGTTCTTCCATGAACTAGAACAAATGTATGTCACAATTACCAGGTGGTAAGAATATGATAATTCAAGAGATAAATACAATTAATGTAACTTATGGACTATAGTAGACAGAAATATTATAATATTCATGTATCAATGTCAAAAAAGGTACCATGTCAGTGCTAATGATCAATAAGAGGGGGTATTAGATTTTCTCTTTTCAATGAAGGAAAACGTTCAAAAACTTCCTGAGACAATGACTGCACAACTTTGTGATGAAAGTGAGCATCACTGAGTGTGCACTTTGAATAGGTGGTACAAGGCATGGGACAGTATAGCACAGTGAGCCATGTGGTGATGATGAACTGTGGTTAACTGTACAAAGATGAGAATGTTCTCTCATGAAATATAACAAATATACAATACTAACACATGGTGTAATAATAGAGGGATGTATGGAAAAGTATAACAAATGTAACTGATGGACCATAGTTAGAAGTTATATTTTGATAATGCTCTTTCATAATCTGTAACAAATGTCCCACTACCATGCAAGGTGTCGGAGGAGTGATGTATGAGAATTCTGCACATTATGCATGACTGTTCTGTAAGCACACAACTTCTCTAATTTAAAAAAAACCTTTTTGAAGTGTTGAAGGCAACTCCGTGTGTGTACACATTGGCAGAGAAATGCCTGGAAGACACTCACCAAAAGTTTATCTTCAGAGGTGTGATTTAAAATGATTTTTAATTTCTTTTACCTTTTGGGCACTGTTTGAATCACTTATAGTAACTATGCACTACTTGTTAAAAAGTAACATCTTAATTGAATGCAATTCAAACAGCATAAAATTGACTCACTTACATGTATACTTCAGTAGTTTTTAGTGTATCTATAGAGCTGAGCAATTATCACCACTATCTAGTTTTCCAGAACATTTTCATCACCGCCGAAAGAAACTTGGTACCTGCTGGCTGTTATTCCATTCCTCCTTCCCCTCAGCCTCTGACAACCATCTGCTTCATGTTTCAATGGATCGGCCTATTTTGGACATTTTCTGTAAATGAAACTATACAATATGTTGGCTCTTGTGCCTGACTTCTTTCTCTTAGCACGTTTTCAAGGCTCATCCATGTTATTTCATGTCCCTCATTCTTTTTTATTGCTGAATAATATTTCAACATTTAGCTGCTTTTACAAATATTTTACCAAAACATGGTAGAGCTTGAGTTTGGCGTAAGAATGGGGGAGATATCTAAATTGTTGGCATCATTTATTTCTCAGAAATGTTTTTATTGAGCATCCCTTGTCTGAGGCACTGGGGGTACACATGTGAACACGGAGAAGATGCCTGCCCTCAAGTAGCTTCCACTGGAGTTGGTGAAGGACAGATAATAAACAGGAAAGTTGCCAAATAATTTCAAGGGATGATAAGGGCCCTGAAGAGAAGAGGACAGGGTGATGTGTTAAAGGGTAGGGTGGGAGGGAAGGGATCTATTTTAGATAGGATGTTTGGTGAGGGCTTCTCTGAAAAGGTGAGATTTAAGCTAAGACCTGTCTGATGAGGAGTGAGTGAGCCATGGGAAGAGGAAACATGAGGAGGGCGCTAGACAGTGAAGCTGGCTAGTAAGACAGGGAATCAATAGACGGATCTGGAACGTGGTAAAGAGTCCAAGTGGACGTCAAAACCCTAAGATGGCTGCTGGAAGACCCACCCCAAGATTCTGCCGTTCAGAACAAGATTTCCTCTGGGAGCCAGGAGAAGCCCTGGATATTCCCCAAGGACTTTATCATTGGGCCCTCCTGGGAGATTGATGGGTGGAGTAATCAATCAAAACAGCCAACAGCTGGGACTCCTCCTATGCCATTAGCAAAGGGGTGGAATAATTAACAGTTCAAAAGGTGGGCACAAGGCCTGAATTCTTGCTCTTGCCTTCGGACCCCTGTTCCTGCCCTCTGTACCCCACTCTCGCCGTTTTTCCTCTGCCATGATGGCCCCACAAGTAAAACCTGGGCATTTATAATCTATAATGGGGAACTCTAGCTTGTAAATCAGCCCTCTTCCTCTCTACCTGGGACCCCTGCTCTGTTATTTTTCTCCCATTTATCTTTCCTCCCTACCTGAATAAATTACTGAACTCATCTGGTGTGCTCTCAAAATTCATTTCTGCAGCATAGCCAAGAACCTAGATAAAATCCAGTAACAGTAGAGCTGAAAAGATTTGCGGATAGATTAGATGTGAAGCACAAGAAAACAACGAGGCCTCAACAATGCTCAGAGAATGGTAATGCAGCAGCGGGCACCGGTGTTGGCAACGCGTATCCATAGATGAAAATTGTCTACTGTTATCTGAGGTCCTTTTCCCAGGCCTCATGGACAAAGGTTGGCACTGAGGCTAGACTTGGGTGCACAGGGCAAGTATGGACAAGCCCAGAGTGTCTTAATGAGGCACCACCCAATGAATCCCCAGAAAAGGGATGCGTGCTGCACCAAGATTCCAATATCTATGACAACCAAGGTGGCTGCACGCCTTCACTGCCCTCCCAGAGACCTTAGACTAGGCCTTGCTCTGTTCCTCAGGCACCCAGGCACTGGGAGACAGGGAGGGTGTGGGGGCGGGGTGTGGGGGAACTTTCCCCCCCAGCCTGAGGCCTCCTTGGAAACCACAGAGGACTTGGTGTAACCTGAGCTGGCTTCCCCTGTGTGTGGGCTGGTGTGGCCCTTCAGGCCCAGGGCCAGAGAATGGAGCAGGACGTCAGGTCTGTCGCCGTGCTGGGTGCCAGCTCTCTGCAAACAGACTCGAGTCACGAACCCAACAAATCGGCTGGGTTGTCATCTCAGCTACAGTAACTAACTGTAGAGGGTGGGGCCCGGTCACACTTTCATGAGCAAACTGCCCCTGCTCTGGGACAGGCTATCCATGAAGGACAGTGCAGCAAGACGAGTGGGGTGCCCTGGGGGACCCTGGGATTCCTATTGGAAATATATCCTGAGGGGACACAGGGAGGTAGGGGGCTAGCTAAACTGCCTTTTCTGGTTTCCTTCCCCATAGCCCTTTATGTGGAGAGACGGGCTGCACAGCACAAGGAGTTAATTTGTGGAGGGGCTGATGGCATGGGAGGGGAGCTTTGGAAGGACCTCCACCATTCTGAAGTTTCCAAGAGTGGAAGGAGAGATTGGGGCCCAAAAGGTCTCTTCTGCCTCGAGTGGGGTAGAGGAGGGGCAGGCTTCAATGGGAGGCCCTGATGCATCTGGCCACAACTAGAAGGGGCACGAATATATTAATTTAACAAATACCTGTGGAGTATTTATTCATATAAGACAAAGCTGAATCAAACATGATTCTGTCCTATTGGAGCTCAGAGTCACACGCTCTCTCTCTTTCCCCTCCTCTTCCCTTCTCTAACACATCCGTCTGTCCATTTTCCTTCCTACCTTCTGTTACGGCACAGAGAAGTCAGGTGATCAGGGTATCGAAGGCCAGGACGCGAGAAATCTCTGAGAAGGAAGATTTATTAATAGCTGGCCGGGCCGGGTGGACTTCTGTCCAAAAAACTGAGCCCAGAATAGGATTTCTGGGTCCCTTTTATATAGAGGATGTAGGAGCGGGGAGTCAAACGGTGCTTTTATGCAAAAAGGGCTTTTTTTTTTATTAGTTTCTTAGAGTTTTAAGTGTTTGTCTGACTACCAGATAGGTTTTTGGTTTTTAAATTTTTTTAGATTTATTTTATTTGTCTCCCCTTCCCCCCACCCTGCCCCAATTGTCTGTTCTCTGTGTCCATTTGCTGTGTGTTCTTTTTTTCATCCGCTTCTGTTGTTGCCAGCGGCATAGGAATCTGTGCTTCTTTTTGTTGTTGTTGTCGCATCATCTTGCTGCATCAGCTCTCCATGTGGGTGGCGCCATTCCTGGGCAGGCTGCACTTTCTTTTGCGCTGGGCGGCTCTCCTTATGGGGCGCACTCCTTGCACGCATCAGCACTGCTTGTGGGCCAGCTCCACACGGATCAAGGAGGCCCGGGGTTTGAACTGCGGACCTCCCATGTGGTAGATGGACAACCTAACCACTGGGCCAAGTCCACTTCCCTGTTTTATTTTTTTTAGATTTTAAAAAAAATGTCTCTCCCCTCCCCCCCACCTTGTTGTCTGCTCTCTGTGTCCATTCTCTGAGTGTCCTTCTGTGTCCTCTTTCATTCTTGTCAGCGGCACTGGGAATTTGTGTCTCTTTTTGTTGCGTCATCTTGCTATGTCAGCTCTCCATGTATGTGGTGCCAATCCTGGGCAGGCTGCAATTTTTTCACGCAGGGTGGCTCTCCTTACAGGGTGCACTCCTTGCGTGCATCAGCACTGCGCATGGGCCAGCTCACTACATGAGTCAGGAGGCCCAGGGTTTGACTGGACCCATATGGTAGGCGGATACTCAATCGGTTGAGCCAAATCCACTTTCCCAGGTAGGTTTTGAATTAACATATCCCCCACACTCCAGGTAAGCTTGAATTAACATATCCCCCACATTCCAGGTAAGCTTGAATTAACATATCCCCCACATTCCGTCTGGATGTAAGTTTGAATACACATTCAGTCTGTATCCTCCCTGAATATCCAAAGCCTATAGAGCCTATATCACTTAACTGGGTTTCCGGGAACTAGGTATACTTGGATATAGAATAAGATAAGTTTGAATTCATGCACAGGCATCTTCCTTCCTTCCCTCCTTCCTTCCTTCCCTCCCTCCTTCCTTCCTTCCCTCCTTCCTTTCCTCCTTCCCTCCTTCCCTTCTTCCTTCCTTCCTTTCATTTATCATACCCCTTACCACATAATTTCATTCTTTTCAGTTGATCTTCCTGTCTTCTCCTCCAAAAGTATGCAGGGCACCATTGTGTGCTCAGCAGTTAGTATAGTGCCTGGCAATTAGTAAATGCTCAGTCAAAATTTGTTGAATGAATAAACAAATGCATGGTTAACTATAATGTAATACAGCTTGAGATAAGTGCCAAAAAAATTATTTTGTGTCTTCATTGCCTACGATTCTATCTCAGAGCCTGGAGCATGTTGGTGTTCAATAATTACTAATTTAATAGAGAAAAAAAGAAAGAAAGAAAAAGAAAGAAAGAAAGAAAGAAAGAAAGAAAGAAAGAAAGAAAGAAAGAAAGAAAGAAAGAAAGAAAGAAAGAAAGAAAGAAAGAAAGAAAGAAAGAAAGAAAGAAAGAAAGAAAGAAAGGAGCTAAGAAGAGTTCAAAGGAAGAAACAATTAAGTCCTAGTGGAGAAAGAGGGACCAAAAGAAAGACCTGTGGAGGCCTTTGAGGTGGCAAGAGCAACTTCAATAGTAAAATCACATTAACAGGTTTTGGAACCCACTGTCAGAGCGGACTTTTCACACTGGTGGCCTGAGAACTTGTGGCCAAGACTTGGTAGCACCAGAAAAAGTGTCAAAGGCTTGAGGTAGGCGAGCACAGAAGTGGGGATGCTCAGCTCTGTGTAGCTGGCCAGAGGATGGATGCAGGACAAATGAACAAATGAGCATAGGTCACCTGAGGTGGAAGAATAGAAGAATTCTAACAAGGAGATGGCTAATTTCCTGAAAAGGGGATCCAGGAATGTTCCTGCAAATACTGGATTTCAAGGGAGTAACCAAAAGTCTTAGGAACCAATTGTATTCATCAGGTTTCTCTAGGGAAGCAGAACTGATGGGGGGTATCTGTAAATAGTATGAGATTTTATAAAATTGTCTCATGTGACTGTGGGGATGCACAATTCCAAATTCCACAAAGCAGACTGCAAACCAGGGGATCTGATGAAGGTCCTTGGTGAGTCTCCAGGAGACTCTGGCCATCTGAAGTAGAGATCAGAATTCTCTCTAAATGCTGAAATCTCTTCCCCTTTTAAGGCCCTCAAATGATTGGATGAGACCTCACTCATTACTGATGGCAATCTCCTTAGTTGATTGTAGATGTAACCAGCCCTCTATGCAATCAACTTACTGATGATCAAAGTCCATGAAATGCCCTTGTATTACAATTAGCCCAGCGCTCCCTTGATCAAACAACTGGGCACCAATTCCTGGCTGAGTTGACACATTAGCCTAACCATCACCGCCCACCCCTTGTTATCCACTTAACAGTATAACAATATTCAACTCTCCTGCGTACAACTGGAAATGCACTAATTCCCTCCAGAATAGGATGCAAGTCCTTGGGAAATATTTACTCTTAAACTTGACATCCTTAAATACTATGACATGAAACAAATACAATTTATGTCATACATATGATAAGGGAAAAGATTAGGGAAGAAAACAAAGATATTCATTTTATGTACATATACAAACCTACAAAGGCTGTGTGTGAGATTGGTTCCTTGATCTGAAGCAAGGCTGTGTGGAATGCCATGGCAGTGGATAGGACATTCGGTAAGCCCACAGATGGCAGTTTTGGAAGAAGCATTGCATGCAGGGAAGGGAAACCTATACCCAGAATATGTTTGTTTTTTTTTTAAAGATTTATTTATTCATTTCTATTCCCCCATCCGTTGTCTGCTCTCTGTGTCCATTCGCTGTGTGTTCTTCTGTGACTGCTTCCATCCCTATCAGCAGCACTGGAATCTGTGTTTCTTTTTGTTGCGTCATCTTGTTGTGTCAGCTCTCCATGTGTGCGGTGCCATTCTTGGGCAGGCTGCACTTTCTTTTGCGCTGGGCGGCTCTCCTTACAGGGCACACTCCTTGCACGTGGGGTTCCACTACGCACACCCCTGCATGACAGGGCACTCCTTGTGCGCATCAGCACTGTGCATGGGCCAGCTCCACACGGGTCAAGGAGGCCTGGGGTTTGAACTGCGAACCACCCATGTGGTAGGCAGATGCCCTATCCATTGGGCCAAGTCTGCTTCCCCAGAATATGTTTCTATTCCAGTTTGAACAAATTGCTGCCCTATCCATGATGGTAGTGGTCCAATGTAATCAACCTGTTACCAGGTAGCTACCAGGTAGATGGTTGATCACCTCAGGGAAAGGTGCCCTATCAGGAGCTGAGTGTGGGTCTCTGCTGCTGGCAGATTGGGCACTCAGCAGTGGCTATAGCCAAATCAGCCTTGGTGAGGGAAAGTTCATGTTGCTGAACCCATGCATAACCTCTATCCCTACCACCTTGGCCACTTTGTTCGGGCAATGACAGGAGTGGCTGGGGAAAGAGATTGAGTGCTACTCACAGAGTGGGTCATCTTATCCATTTGACTATTAAAATCTTCCTCTGCTGAAGTTACCCTCTAGTGAGCATTCATGTGGAACCCAAATATTTTCATGTTTTTTGCCCACCCAGAAAGGTCTGTCCACATACCTCTTCCCCAGACTTCTTTTTTTTTTTTTTTTTTTTAAAGATTTATTTATTTATTTTAATTTCCCCCCCTCCCCTGGTTGTCTGTTCTTGGTGTCTATTTGTTGTGTCTTGTTTCTTTGTCTGCTTTTGTTTCTTTGTCCGCTTCTGTTGTTGTCAGCGGCACAGGAAGTGTGGGCGGCGCCATTCCTGGGCAGGCTGCACTTTCTTTTCACGCTGGGCGGCTTTCCTCATGGGCGCACTCCTTGCGCGTGGGGGCTCCCCCACGCGGGGGACACCCTTGCGTGGCACGGCACTCCTTGCGCGCATCAGCACTGCGCATGGCCAGCTCCACACGGGTCGAGGAGGCCCGGGGTTTGAACCGCGGACCTCCCATATGGTAGACGGACGCCCTAACCACTGGGCCAAAGTCCGTTTCCCCCCCAGACTTCTTTATCATCAGTTTTCCAATCATGTTCCTTCCAAGTCCCTCACCATCCAGCCAAACCATTGGCAACGGCCCATGAATTAGTGTACAAACGTACCTTTGGCCATTTGTCCTTTCAAGAACAATGAACTACAAGGTGCACTGCTCCAAGTTCTGCCCACTGGGAGGATTTGCCATCATCACTGTCCTTCAGGGATGTCCAAGAAAGAGGCTGCAGTGGCCAGCTGTCCACTTTCGGGTGGTACCTGTATATTGTGCAGAACCATCTGTAAACCAGGCCCGAGTTCTCCCTCAGTCAACTGATGGTAAGGAACTCCCTAAGAGGTTATAGCTGAGGACTGGGAAAGAGAAAGTAATATGGCAGGAGTGGTGGCCATGGGCATTTGAGCCACTTCTTCATGCAACTTGTGCCTTCAGGACCTGCTTGAGCCCTATCTCATATATACCACTTCTACTTTATGATGGAGTGCTGCTGTGCACACTAGACTTTAGTTTTGGTGGGTCAGACAATACACAGGTCATGATAGGTAACTCAGGTCTCAAAGTAAGTTGGTGGCCCATGGTTAAGCATTCAGTCTCCACTAAGGCCCAATAGCAGGCCAAAAGCTGTTTCTCAAAAGGAGAGTAGTTATCTTCAGAGGATGGCAGGACTTTGCTCCAAAATCCAAAGATTTGTGTTGTGAATCTCCTATAGGGGCCTGCCAAAGGCTCCAGATGGCACTCCTCATATTTAATCCATGAGAAAATCCTATTAACTTCAAACTTCAAAATGTATTTCTAATTTATCCCATTCTATTTTCTCCCTCCTACTCTAGTTTCAGCCATAGTCATTTGCCTTCTGTTAGAATTCTCACTATATTAGCCCTTTGACTGCTGTTCCTGTTTCCACTCTTGACCTCTTGGTAACATTCTCCACAAAGTAGCCAAAACTTTTAAAACATTTTTTCTTTATTAGAGCTATTCTGGCTTACAGAAAAAGCATGCAGGAAAGTAAAGAGTTTGCATATACCACCCCCCACACACATGCAGTTTTCTCTATATTAACATTTTGCATTAGTGCGGTACTTTTGTAACCCAAAATGTTTTTAAAAGGCTCTTTTGAAGGAAAAAAAATTCTATACCTAGCCAAACTATTAACCAATTAAGAGGATGAATACATACTTTTCTGTTATTAATAAACTAAAAAAACCTTACCTCCTACGTATCTTTTCTCAAAAAGCTACTGGAAGATGTGCTCCACCAAAATGAAAGTCTGGAACCATTTTGATTTTGATCATATGGATGTTCTCTCTCTCTCTGTAAGCTTATGGCATCTCTTTACACCTGGTGCGCTGCAAGTTGACTATGATGTGCCTTACTGTGTTTCTATTTTCAAACATTGTTCTGGGCACTTACTATGCCCTTTCTACCTGGAAACTCATATTTTTTAGTTCAGTTTTGGAAAACTTTCTTGAATTATTCCAGTGAGATTTTCTTATTCCTGTTTTCTCTCTTCTCTATTTCAAGAACTCCCATTTTTCAGAAGGTTAACTCTCCAGGACTAATTCTCTAATTTAAAAAAAATTTTTTCTCTTATTTGTCATCTTCTTGTCTTTTAACTCTACCTTTGGGAAGATTTCCTCACCTTTATTTTCTAATCATTTATTGAGTTCATTATTTCTGCTTTCATGTACATAGTTTCTAGAGAGTTCTTCTTTGTTCTTTAAATGTTCTTTTTGTCACAGCATTCTCTTGTATATTTGCTTTCTATTGCTACATAACAAATTACTTGAAAAACTTCAAAAGTTTATTTTATTTTATTTATTTATTCCCACCCCCTCCTCATTGTTTGTGCTTGCTGTCTGCTGTCTGTGTCCATTCACTGTGTGTTCTGTGTGTGCTTGTCTTCTCTTTAGGCAGCACCAGGAACCAAACATGGGACCTCCCATGTAGGAGAGGGGCACTCAATCGCTTGAGCCACCTCTGCTCCCAGTTTTTGTTGTCTCTCTCATTGTGTTTCCTCTTTGTGTCTCCTTGTTGTGTCAGCTTGCTGTGCCAACCTGTTGCATCAGCTCACTCTCTTGCTCGTCTTCTCCAGGAGGCATGGAAACTGGACCTCCCATGTGGTAGGTGGGAGTTCAATTGCTTGAGACACATCTATTCCCCTAGAGTCTTAAAAACAACAATAAGCATATATTATGTCACTGTTTCTTTGGTCAGGAATTCAAGTGTGACTTGGCTGAGTGGTCTCAGGCTAGGGGTTTCTTATAAAACTGCAGTAAAGATACTGGTTGGGACTGCTGTCATCCAAAGGCTTGATGAAGACTGGACGGTCTGCTTCTGACGTGGCTCCCTCACATGCCTCAGGAGTTGATGCTGATTTTTGGCCTTGCCTCTGGACAGGGCAATTGGCTTCCCTCAAAATAAGCAATCTAAGAGAGAATAAGATGAAAGTGGCAATGTCTTTTATGACCTGCACTTGGAAGCCACACATTGTCACTTTTCCCACATCCTATTGTAAATTGAGTTACATCTGGCTTTTCCCACTCCTATTTCAAGATTTGTTATGTGAAAGGGTCATAGAAGCTAACCGAAAGAGCTCTCAATGGCCAATGTGGGAGTCATTTGAGCAACATGATAAATAAAATAGTATTGGACTATAACTGAAAGTATAAAATAAATATCCGTAAGTCCATACCAGTATAGATAAATAATTGTCCTACAGGATGACTCTCAGCCTCCAACCCTGCCTTTCTAACCCCACATCTAATCATGAGCAAAGAAGACAAATCACAATTGAGGGACAGTCTACAAAATATCTAACCAGTAATCCTCAAAATTCTCGAGGACATCAAAAACAAGGGAAGTCTGAGAAAATGTCACAGCTAAGAGGAGCCTAAGGAGTCACAATAAATGTAATGTGGTATCCTCAATTGGATCCTGGAACAGAACAAGGACATTAGGTAAAAACTAAGGAAATCTGAATAAAGTAGGGGCTTTAGTAAACAATAACGTATCAATACTGGTTCAATAATTATGGCAAATGTACCATACTAATATAGGATTTTTTTCTTTAAAGATTTATTTTATTTATTTATTTCTCTCCCCTTCTCCCCCAGCCCCCACCCCAGTTGTCTGCCTCTGTGTCTATTTGGTATGTCGCTTCTGTTGTTGTCAGCGGCACCGGGTATGTGTGTTTCTTTTTGTTGAGTCATCTTGTTGTTGTGTTAGCTCTCCGTGTGTACGGCGCCATTCCTGGGCAGGCTGCACTTTCTTTCGCGCTGGGCGGCTCTCCTTACAGGGCACACTCCTTGCGCGTGGGGCTTCCCTACGCCGGGGACAACCCTGCATGGCAGGGCACTCCTTGAGCACATCAGCACTGCGCGTGGGCCAGCTCCACACGGGTCAAGGAGGCCCGGGGTTTGAACCGCAGACCTCCCATGTGGTAGACGGACGCCCTAACCACTGGGCCAAGTCCGCTTCCCAATATAGGATGTTAACAATAGGGGGAGGGAGTGGGTGTGGCTCAGTGGTTGAGCGGCTGCTTTTCATGTCCAAGGTCTGGGGTTCAATTCCTGGTATTTCCTTAAAAAAAAAAATAGGGAAAACTGGGTGCAGGGATTATGGGAATTCTTGGTATTATCTTCTCAATTTTTCTGTAAATACGAAATTATTCTAAAATAAAAAGTTCATTAGAGAGAGAGAGAGAGCTTCAGTTATGTCATGTTCTTGGGTAACTCTCCAGTGACTTTCCATCAAACTCCTAGCCTGGTTGGTCTACAAGGGCCAGTGAAATCTGGCTGCTAATCGCCTTTCCAGTCTCAGCTCCCACCACTCTCCCCTTGCCATTCTGCTCCTGCCTTCTCAGGACTCCTAGAAGAGGTCACACTGGACCCCATCCCAAGGCTTTTGCATTGACTATTCCTCTGATTTTTCAGCTCTTAGTTTAAATGTCACCTCCTCAGGGGGACCCTGACCTAATCTAAAGTAGCCGCACAGTCACTTCATTACCTCTCATCTCAATCACTGCAAAGTCTGATGTTTTTTCTTGTTTATTTATCTCAGTTGTCTATGGTGTGCTTCCATCCATTGGCATTTAACTTCCAGGAGAGCAGGGCCTTGTCTTTCTTGTTCACTGCTGTAGTCCCTAGAGCCTAGAAAACCTGCTGCATAAAAGGCACACAAGTAATGTTTATAGAATAAAAGGCATGGTCTTCAGAAAGCTTTTCAAGTTCAAATATCCTGTTCAGTTGTCAAACTCTGCAGCTCTGCTTTTAGTTAGGAAAAAAAATATCATCACTACATACCACTCATTTGAATTGATTAATCATTTCTCTATTATTTACTTTCCTCTCTTGCCTGTTGTCTTGTGATGTTGTCCTAAAATGATGTCATTTCAAAAAGACAGATAATAACAGGCATTGGGATGGATGCAGAGAAATTAGAACCCTCACTAATTGTTGGTGGGAATATAAAATGGTGCAACTGCTGTGAAAAACAGACTGCCAGGTCCTCAGAAGGTTAAATGTAGAGTTACCATATGACCCTGCAATTCTATTCCCAGGTATATACCTAAGAGAAATGAAAATATATGTCCATGCAAAAACTTGTAAACAAGTATTCATAGTAGCATTATTTATAACTGCCAAAAGGTAGAAACAACCCAAATATCCATCAACTGATGAATGGATAAATAAAATACAGTGTATTCACAGATGGAATATACTTTAGCAATAAAAAGGAATGAAGTATGAGTACATTGCTACAATATGATGAACCTTGAAAACGTTATGCTAAGAGGAAGAAGCCGGTCACAAAAGACCATGTTTATGTGACTCCATTTATATGAAATATCTAGAACAGGAATATCTATAGAAACAAAGATGGTTGCCTAGGGTTACGGAGTTGGGGGAAATGGGGAATGACTGCTAATGAGTACGGGGGGGGGTTTCTTTATGGTGTGATGTTCAAAAATTGTTTATAGTGATGGTTGCACAACTCTGTAAATATTCTAAAAACCATCGAACTGTATACTTTATATGCGTGAGTCGGATGGTATGTGAATTATATCTCTGTAAACTGTTTTAAAAATAATTATCAAAGCCATGCTACATTGAATGTAATGTTGGGGTTTTGATTTCTTATTCTTTTATATACTAAAGCAGGTTGTAACAACCATCTTAGAAGAGTTTGCCCTCATCACCTGAGTAAAGGGTTTTCTAATTGGCAATGTCCTTATGAGAATGCTCAAGCTTTATAAGATGATCCCTAGTTGAAGAGAGGAGTGGAAAATGCCCTTGAGTGACCCACATCTGCTCCCCTGAAACTGCTTTTTGATAGATGCAGTGACGGGCTGCCCAGATCCCCTTTAAGGACGGACTTGCTGCCCAGATGCAGGGAGAGAGGTCACTAGAAAGCCCCTCTTGCCAGGTTTTTCAGGGTCTGCCTCGGCTTCAGAGAATCTGAGATTGTGCCCTTCCCAGGGCAGGCCACACCCTGTGACTGAGCAAGATGCGGGTATAAACACTTGGACATCTCAGCCCATGGCACGACATCTCTGACCGGCAATACTCACTCAAGGGCTCCCCAGTGGCTAGGTGGTCCAGGCTATAGGCTGCCCCTAGTTAGACTTCTCCCTCTCCCAGTCCTGCTTCTTCTCCCTTTCAGAGGTGTTGACCTTTATTTGACCTCTATCTCAAATAAACTTCTTACATCCCAACTCTGCTTCCAGAGAACCCAATTGGGAGAGAGCCAAGAAAGCAGGTGATAAGATGGGAGGTTAGAGCTGGGTCACACATGCCCAGTTAGCAATGAGGACTCTATCACTGGTGGTAAGTGAAGCAGAAAGCCCTTGGCACAAGGTGGCATTGTTAAAACTTTCAGTGGTGATAGATGAGGATGGTGCACCACTGGAAGAGAATGCACTAGATATACCATGTTCCAGAAGTTTCATAGGTGTGGAAAAGCAGTATCTATAAGAGAAGGATATTGAATGTCTATTGCTCAGACTCTGATGCTCTTTAGAAGGATAAAGAAACTGCTGAAGGGAGTCAAAAGTCAGGTGTGAAAGTTGGGGGTCCTCTTCGGTCGTATGTAAAGAAGCTCTCATCAACTGTAGTGGGAGGGCCCAGAAAAACTGAGCACGAAGCCTAGGACTTAAAAAGAATGTCTGGACTTCAAAACCAATTAAACACTTGACCAGGCAGGTCTGTTATGACCTGGTCAGAGCCCTTGTTGGAAAAATGTGGGACCCTGACACATGGGATGGAGATGTCTCTGGATGGAGACATTTTGATACCTGGGGTCCCCTGAATCTGCAAATGTGGCCCACTCCTCTACATTAAAAGCCCCACATTAAGAGCCCTACTCCACCCACTAACTCCTGCTTGAAAATAATGCAGAGACATCTCCCCAGCAAGACCACGTATACCCCATCAGGACCCACCCCAATCTCTTCTTCTGGCCACTAGGCCTTTAATTCTTTCTTAGGGTTTAGTCTTAGCCTGACCCAGCTGGGGAAGTGGTGTGTCTGATGGGAGAGAAAAGGGACTATACAGGAACTGCAACAACTAATCAGCAAGTTGCATTAGGGCTAGGAGAATTTACACAGTGCCAGGATCTGAGAATGCTTGATTAAAGGGCTGGAACATAAAATTGGATAGGAAAGATTTACTGACTTGTGAGACCTCCCTGAGAGACAGGATTTAGCACCCCAGTAAGTGCCCAGGAGATGGGGTGTAAACTTGTAATGATGGCTGCTGGAAGCATGGAAAAAGTAATTGTCCATGCTGAATGAAGTTTCAGCATTCATGCTGAATGAAGTTGTGACAGATAGCAAAGGAAAGGATTAAATGGTTCAGGGAAGTGTGTGTGCTGAGATGGATATACTATGTACCATGGGAAGATACACCAGCCAATTATATTCCATGGGAAGGCCCAGAGGACACACCATTTGCCAAGTCCACTAGGAATGTTCTGTTGCGGGGGGTGGGGGGAGGACCAGTGTCACTCAGAAGTTCAGTGGTGGCTTTCCTCTGTAGGTCAAAGCTCTCAACAGAAGGAGCTTGTCAATAGCAATGGAGCCTATAGGCGTCTAACAGTGGAGACCAGGTGGCTACACTTAATGCCAAGAAGCCAGATTGTAGCAGTCGTTGAAAACACTGGCAGGGTCAGAGCGGCAACCAAGGGAGGCTGACTCACAGAGGATTATGTCGATGGTAATTAGAACATGATGCTGAGGGGGCCAGTTAACAATGGTTCAGCTTGTACCATTAACCATTAGAAGAAATCAAGGATGACTACAAGGCTGAGGGGGGTTGCCCCAACAAAAAGTCATGGTCCTTTGCCCAGTTCCAAACCTGAGCTAGTTCTCTGGGCTCTGCAGAGTTAGAGGGCATGAGCCTGTTAAATCATAAGCTGTGGTTGCTGCCTGGGCACTTTGGATTCATTGTATCTGGGGTCCAGCAGGCAAGAAAAGAGTCTTCATCCTTGCAAGGGTAACTGAGCCTGATGGTCAGGAGAAACTGGGGCTACTATTACACATGAGGGCAGGGAGAAATCCGTGTGGAACCCCAGTGATCGACTTGGGTGCTTCTGGGTTTCCCTTGCCCAATTGTGATTATAAATGGGTGAGTGCAGCAACCCCATCTGAGAAGGGCACGATGACCAGGGGTGCAGCCTCTTGGGAGTCATACCCCCAGGTAGGCCACTGAGGCCAGCTGTGGTGCTGGCTGGGGAAGAGGGAATCCAGAATGGCTAGTGCAGGAGCAGAAGGTGAGCTCTGCCCGGCATAGCCAAGATCAACCGCAGCAGCGAGAGCCATGGTTCATCCCACTAACAGCTGAACAGTAGGCATAAGCGGAGGCCGTCAGGGCAAATGGGAGGAACAGTCACCCTTGGCATAAACGTGCTTCTAAGTCCCAGTTCTCTAAGTGTCCCCTCAGGGAATCCTAGAGGACAGGCTCCTCGAACACATGGAGAAGAGAACCTGAGCAACGTGAGACCTGGACCGTAGCTGGCCCCAAGATGTGCCACTCAGATCCCCCTTCTAGAAAGGACTTGGTGTCCAGCTGTGAAGGGGTGGGCTCACAGATGGCTCCCAGGAGGCAGGACCTTCAGGCCCTTTGGGGCTGCAGAGGGCAGCCTTGTCGAGCTCCCACCCTTCCCATGGCAGTCCATTTGGTAAACGAACGAGGTGGGGCGTGAAGGCCTGGCCATCTCTGCCCCGCACGGACAGCTCCTGAGCTCCCTGCTGGCTTGCTGAGGCTTTGTTGGGCCTGCAGTGCAGTTCAACCTCTCCGTCTGTCCACTCCCACTCCTTCCCTTTCCCTTCACAGGTAACATCTTGCAATGCAGACTTGCAACTCTGACTCAGCGTCTGGTTCTGAGAACACCACCTACGACGTGCTGCTCTAATATTGTCAGAAAATAGCCTCCACCTTGTGCCTGCCCAATGGCTCTCTGAGGCGCGGCTGAGAGGACAGGTTGAGGGCATATCAGTTCACCTATTCTAGCCTGGAGCACTCTACCTTGGAGTGCCCTGGCCCTGCGAGAGAGAGCACACCCTGGTGCCTTCCAAGTGCTCTTCGGTTCGAGTTGAGAGACAGTGGAGATGCCCAGGAGGTCCTGAGCCCACTGGCTTGGAGCTCAGTGGAGAGGCCTGGGTGCAGATACTAGGCTGGGGGGTCTTAGCTGGCAGCTGAGGCCGTGTGGGAAGGTGGGATTACCCAGGGAATGGGCTTAGGCAGAGAAGAGGGGGCTGAGGGAGAAAGAACCTGCAGAACCACAACCTACAAGGGAGAAGGAAGAAATGCCAGGGAAGGACACCTTCAGAAGAAGCCTGCTCCAAATGGCGGCACGCTGCTGGGGGTCAGCGGGAGACGGATAAAAAAGGAGCGAAGAGTAAGAGCATTTGCCGAAGCCAAGATCCTGCAGTCATGCGGTGCTTGACTCAGCTCAGTTTCTAGTTCCATCGTTACCAGCTGGGTGACCCAAGACAGGTACTTAATTGCTCTTTGCCTCAATTTATCCACCTATAAAATGGTGGCTAGCCAGCTGTAAAATAGGTCACCCTATCTATTGTGAGGATCAAATGAGGTAAAGCACTTTGAACCATACCCCACGTGTCGAAGAGCCAATGAATGCCAGCCATTATAGTTATTCGAGGTGCTTAGATACAGAGCAGAGCGAGCCGTTGCCTCCCCACCCATGCGTCTAATTCCAGGGTCATTGTTAGTAGCGGCTCCCTTTCACTCTCAAGTGTACAGTAAACTATATGGTCGCCTTAGCATGATCTCATTAATCATTACAGTTCTGGGAGATAGACATTGCTATCCCCGTTTACATGTAACATTTAGGCTGGGGATGCCACCGTTTGCTAGTCGGTGATTCTGAGTCCCCAGGGACAGTTCTGTCCTGTCATCCTCCAACGACTCATCTCTAGCCGGAGAGCAGCTCCAGCAGTTCACAGCGGGTTTGGGGGGAAGCCCCGGGGACTGGAGAAGGAGAGGCCTGGCCTGGAGGAGGGGAGAGGCAGCCGCCCAGCCCGGGCCAGGGGAGCTGAAAGCCTGGCCGCTGGCCGTTGGCCCTGCCACACCAGTACCCACGGGCACGCCCAGGCCACCTCGAGGCCCTGCACGTTCAGTTACCTCCCCGGCCCGTCTTTCTTTTCTTTATTTTTCTTATCCTTCTCCATGTTATGAATTTTAAAAACTGTTATCTTCGCTCTGGACCGTCCTGCCCTTTGGCCACACACAGGGCATTTTATCTAAGGGCAAAGGCCGAGCAGCAACGTCTTTGAGGTGCTCAGCTGCCGGCTTTAGGGCTCCGAGTGGGAAACCTGGGGGGAAGCCAAAGTAATAGTCATCTATCTGACACTTGACAAACTCGTTTCCCTAAAGGAATAAGGACTATGGTCACCCTCATTTTACCAAGAGGAAACTGAGGCCGAAGGGGTACTCCGGGTCATCATTAAATGGTGCAGCCAGGATTTGAACTTGGACCTGTCTGATCCAGAGGTCCCTGGATCTCTGGGCTGCAGAAGAGCGTGGTGAGAAACATAAGAGGTGGAGTAAACGTGGTACGGTTATTCAAGGGAAGGTTTCAGGGGTGTCATCATACATTCAACAAGCATTTATCGAACACCATGTGCCAGGCAGCAAAGTGAGAAAACAGTCTCATTTAGTTGTATAGATAGTGTCAGAATAAAAAAAAATTCTTTTTAATTAAAAAAAAAAAAGAAAAGAAAAGAAAAAGAAAGGATCGTCTCAGTCCTCAAGGAGCTCCTGGTCTGGGTGGAGGTGTCAAGTAAACAGGTTGCTGTTGAACTACCTCAGTGCCATATTAGAGGCGTGTACTCTGTACGGTGGGTGGTAAAAAAGGGTGTGCTTAACTCTGCTGTGTATAAAACAAACACGAATTGATTGGGAGCTTACCAGGTGCCAGGCACTGTGCCCTGTGTTGAGCAAGATGCAGGAGAGAAGGGGCATCCTGGGCAGAGGGGCTAGCCTGGCACGCAGCATGGGGCCCTGAGGTCACACAGGGGATTTTAGGCCTTTACTGTCATTAGGTTGGAAAACGGGATTAGAACAGGGACAGGGTTAGAGAACTAGGCTGGGTTGCCTCACAGAAGGTTTTTACAGGCCAAAGTAAGGGGGCTGGATTTTTTTTTTAAGATTTATTTATTTATTTTTCCCCCTTCCCCTCCTCCCACCCTGCTGTTTTTGCTGTCTTTGTTGTCTTCTCTTCTCATCTTTCTCTTCTAGGATTCACCAGGATTTGATCCTGGGGACCTCTGATGCAGAGAGAGGTTCCCTGTCAATTGCGCCACCTCAGTTCCTGGTTTCTGCTGTGCTTCACCTTGACTCTCCCCTTGTCTCTCTTTGGATATGTCATCATCTTGCTGCGTGACTCACTAGCACAGGGCCCTGGCTCACCACATGGGCATGTACATAGGCACTGGCTCGCCATGCAGGCATGCTTTCTCTTCTTCTTCACCAGGAGTCCCCAGGGACCAGGTCCTCCAATACGGTAGGCAGAAGCTCTATCACTTGGGCCACATCCACTTTCCTAAGGGGGTTGGATTTTACCTTTCCCAACCTTTTTGTGGATGAAGAGCACTTTTAAAAACAGCTAAAACAAAACAAAACAAAACAGAACAAAAAAACTTCTGAGGAGGGAAGGATACGCTCTAGAAAACAAAAAATAGGGCATCCCTTCCCCCATCTCCTTTTATTAGAAGTTTAGCTCTCAACTCCTTTTGAATTAAATAACTCAAGAATATGTTAATACTTTGTATGTTAAGCAGATCAGAAAGTATCAGACTGTTTCTGTTAACAATTCTGTTCAAACCAATTTACACTGAATTTTACACTCACAAATAAAATGAGAAATTATGTGGTTCATATACATGTTACTAAAACCAAAGCCAAAACCAAATCGACAGCCTCTGAGGACCCTCCACATGCTGGAAGTTTGGTTTGCAGTAACTTTTTATTGAGAAAATACATGTGCACTCCTGGAATCTCTCAGATCTGTCCATTTCTCTCCTTTGGCTTTCCTGACACCTTTGGCGCAAGTCCACATCCCTGCTTCCCCTCTGAATCCCCCCTCCCCGCCTTGCAGCCCAGAGGAGCTTTCTAACTGGCAAATCTCGTGCCGTCTGCTCCCTATTTAAGCCAGTGTGACTTTTGTCCTCAGGATCAAGCCCAGGCTCCTTAACCCAGTGTAGCAGGCCTGGATCATCTCTAATTTGCCATCCCTCCAGCCTGGCTTGGAGCCGTTCGCCTTTGCCCCGTCTGTTGCAGTCATACTGGCCCACAGGGGCGACACGGTGTTCCCAGTTCCACTTCTGTATGTGTTTCCTTTCCTCACTGCCACCCTCCCTGCTCCAAGACCTAACGGGGCAAAGGAGGAAAGATGCCCCAGGAACTTCCCCTTCCCCCAAGCTCACACGGGTCCCCACAGCAGTGCAAAGCTCCCACACGAGTCCTTCAGGGTATGGAATCCTGTGCCTGCTCTCCCGCCCCCACCCCGAGTCATGGCCTGGCTGTCCTATGTCAATGGGACCTGGGCCAGGGGTGCACCTGATGGGAAGGGAGGTGAAGTGTGAGCCTGTGGCCTCTTGGGGCTTTGAGCTCAGTGGGGTGCCTGTGTCCTGCTGGGGATGTGAGGAGGCAGAATCCTGAGGCCTGCAACCAGGCTTCCAGAGAAGGCTGCAGAATGGCCCAGTCTCTACCTTGTCCACCTGGCTCCAACGTCCTGAAGGTGACTTGGTCCTGGGCAGGTGAGAGGTGATTTCTCAGGGTGGGGTGGCTCTAGACACCTTGGCTTACTTCTCCCCAGCAAACTTCTCTTCCTGCACAGAATGGGTGTTGCAGACTGGGCTCTTCTTTGAGGAGACCTGACATCCCAGGAGGCAGTTGCAAAGCTCGCACCTATGGCGCAGGTGTAAGAGAAGGCATGGTACCTGACCCTTAACAGGCTGGAGAGACCAGCCGGACCCTGGGTTAAATTTTTTTTAGCTCTGCCTCTATACAAGATGACTTCATGGAGATTTAATGTCTTCCACCTCCTCCCAGAGTGGGGTAAAGGGACATGAGGGGCAGGGGGCTAAAATAAAACTCGGGCCTGGAGAGAGGAGGGCCTTGACGAGTACAGGGAGGGCAGACATGCACAACGGCCTTCCCCACGCCAGGCTGGAGACCTGGCACTGAGCACCTAGGCAGCCTGGAAAGCTGTTATTCTAGAACTTGATAACTGCCTGGGCTGGGCTGAAGATAAGAGGCAGCTGTTTGAAGTCCAGAGAGATAACAGCTTCAGAGAAAATTGATAAGAGTGAGATGCACTGGGTTAAGCTTGCCAGTTTGCCTTTGCCAGTTTCAATAACCAGCTCTCTCCCTCCAACTCAGATTCCCCAGCCCAGCAAGGAGCCTTGAATGCCACTGGTCTCTTACTGGGTAGCCTGTGCCTCCTTCAGGGATGGGTATCTGGGCCTGCAGGCTGCCACCCTTGTCAGAGGGCCCTCCCATCCTCATTTATTTGCTGCCCATTGAGTCATCTTCCCAAATTCATTCCCACTCATCCATTCATCCCTTTAACAAATATTTTGAGTGCCCACTTGGCGCCAGGCCCGACTCTGGGCACCTAAGTACAGAGGGCGGCCACCAGTTCCGGTCTCTGCTCTCACCCTCATGTTTTAGGCAGCTGGGGACAAACTGAATGCCAGTAACTGTAGCAGGTGGCGAGTGCAATGGAGGTGGGAAGAGGGGTGCAGAGGAGGGTGAACTGGGGCTGAGAACTGGGTGGTTGTAGAGCAGCCAGGATGGCCTTTCCCAGGAAACTTGGAGGATCGTTAGGAGCCACCTGCAGGAGCGAAGGGGAGACCTTTGTGGAGAGGAGCCTGAGGGGAGGCGCGAGTGTGACGTCTGGGTGTGGGTGAGGGGGTAGAAAGGGGTGGGGGTGGGCGCCCTGGGAGGGCAGTGGTATAGGCTCTGGAAAGCAGTTTGGAGATGATTATGCCAAACGGGAAGTCATGGGAGGTGAGAGCCAGTGGGAATCTGATTTACATTTTGAAAGTTTCACTTTGGCTGCTCTGTGCAGACTGGGTTGGAGTGGCGGCTGTGGCTGTGGGGCAGGCAGCCAGGCAGGGACACAAGCTGGAGGAGCGAGCCGGGCTCGGCCACTCCCTGGAGGACAGGTGCTCAGCCCCCTGCCTCTGCTCCCCAGCTATCAAATGGGACTTCACTGACCTATCTCCTTTGAAGACCTGCAGTAGGTGCTGCCCCAAGCGTGGGATCCGATGGAGCACATGGCAGACCCGGGGTCTCTCCTTGTGGGGGGTACATCCTGTTTGGGGGGCAGACACGAAATCAGGAGACCGGTGGAGAGTGCCAAGTGTGGAAACTTAGGATGATTGCTAGAAGGTGATTGCTTTGAGGTCAGGGAAGAAGGCTTCGCTTTCTCCCAGGGGGCGGCATTTGGCCTGAGACCCAAATGATGCAGGAAACACCTTCAAGCAGTGAAGGGCCAGAGAGAGATGGTCGCAGCACCTGCCCACGGGAGCTGTTGGGATTCAACCAGCCTCCCTCTCCCTGCTGCTCACAGGCCTGGCTCTCCTCAGAGCTGCCCCTCTGGGCCCCTCCTCAAAGTCCACCCAGGCCACCCCAGCACAGCCTGACTCTTGCAGCCTGATGGAATCTTAGCGAGTCAGTTGAATCCCCTCTCATTTTCCACATTCCTTTTCGTGTATTCTTTCAACTACGGCCATTGAAATATTTATTGGGCGCCTACTATGTGTTGCTTTAGGCATTGGAGATACATCTGTAAATATAACAGACAAAAATCCTGTCTTCTTGGGGCCAACATGCTATCAATACTCGGGGACGCTGACAATACAAATATAATTAACAGCAACTAAACAAATAATTACACCTATGCTGATAGGCTCCCTGAAGGAAAATAAAGCAGGGGCAGGGATAGGGATGAGCTGGGGTGAGGGCGGGCTTTCCTCTAGGCTTATCACAATGTCTCTTGGTTAAGAGAAGGTTCCAGCAGAGACCTGAGGATGCGAATCGTGGGAGAACTGGGGGAAGAGGCTTCCAGGCAGAGGGAACAGGTTGTGGGGGCGCCCAGAAGCTGAAGACTGAGACGGGTGCGGCTGGAACAGGGGGGCTGAGGGAGAGTGGGGCGAGTCTGCCAGGACTCTGGGGGACTTTGGCCTTTACTTTGAGCAGGCTGGGGCACCACTGGAGGGTTTGACCTCTGGCTGCTGTGCTGCTGGGGAATAGACCGTGGGGGGACCGTGCGTCCTGTCTCCTGAATGGGACATTATATTTCTCTGGGGCAGGACCCCTGCCTCCTTCCTCCCTCTCCAAAGCCCAGGCCGCCTTCCAGAGCTCAGCGAGGGGCTCGGTTCGGGCTGGGGCCAGGGCTGGCCGCCCAGCCTCCTGTCCTTGACCTCCGTGGTCCTTCCTGCAGCCCCGCTGGAACTCACCCAGCACCCCAGGGAGTGGGCCGAGACCCTGCCCACAGGAGGCCTGCCTGGAGCATGGAGCAGAGGCTCCCACCGGCCCTCTTCTGAGCGCTGGTTCCCGCATGTGTGTAGAGGCATGTTTCTGATGTAATCTCTGTGCATTGCAGTGAACCCCGTGCACTTACCCATATCCCTGTCTGTCAGCTCGTATCTGTTCCATCTCTGCTTGATTGAAAGCTTCCTCCGGGGAAGCACCGGGTCTCCCTGGACATTTGAACTGACCCTGATCCTCGTGGAAGGCCGTGAACCCTCGTGGGTGGCTGCTGGCTGGCAGACAAGCCACACAGAGGAAGGAGCAGGGACCCACATCCGCAGCAGGGGGTTAGAAGAATTAACTGCTAGCTTCAGTTGTGCCACTAAACCTGCTGAGTCACATCCCCTCTCTGAGCCTCAGTTTCCCCATCTTGTAAAATCTGATGCCACATCAGTGGTTCTTAAACTATTTTGAAACCCTGATGAACCCCCACAGAATAAGGAATAGCTGCCTAAAACTTTGCATGTGATTGGGGGGAGAGGGGTCACAACCCCCTAAATTTACCTCTAAAGCTTCTTCCAGTTGTGACATGTGATTCTCTGTGCCCTCATGGTAGCATTGGCCCAGGGAGCTGCCAACTTAGGGGGAGAGACTGGTTTCATTCTCCAGGTGATCTAGGACTTGTGTCTGTCCTGGCCAGCCGTGAGAGACACTTGTGCCTACCAGGAAGGAATCTGGATCCTGGGACCTGTGTGTCCAGCCCCCGCCCTGGATAGGGGCTGTGACGAGAAAGGAAGGTCTAGCTGGGGGCTGCACGACTGAGTTTTCCCAGCGTGGGGGTTACCGAGGACGGAGGGGAGGGCCCCACGGGGAGGTGGAGCAGGAATCGGGCCAGCGGTGGGGGGAAGGTCAGGCAGAGGGCTGGGGAGCTGGGGGCCCACTGAGTCTGGGAAGGGACTCACCCTGTGCCAAAGCTGCCGGGGCAGGAGAGGCCCCTGTGAGTTGTGCAGGATTGCCACACCCCCTCCCCAACCAAGGATCTGGGAGATGCGGGTGGCCCTGGGCCAAACCAAGCACCACCTTTCCTCACCAGGTAGTGCCTCTCTGCACGTTCACACCCAATGCCGCGCTGGCAGGGGCTGCTGCTGTAACCTGAGCCCCGGGCGCCAGGAGGGGGAGAGACCCACCCTGCCCTCCTCACCCCCCAGCTCCCTTCCCGCTTCAAGGCGCACGCAGGCCGGGCCCAGGGAAGAAAGGGTGCTCTCAGTGCCTTGGAACAGGTAAGGATTAGGACCGATGACAGGTTGTCAGCGGCTCTGAGCACAGCTTGGTAATCCACAGCACCCGCGCTGCAGTGCCCTTTGATCCGGCCTTTTGAAAGCTTGATTATGAGACACAGCCCATGTTTCCATAAAGGGGAGAACAATTGTTTCCAGCCCAGACAAAGGACTCTTTGTTCAGTCCTGGGACCCGAGCCCCGAGCTGCCGAGGAAGGGAAGGACCGCCCCGCCCCGGGTGGGGAGGGGGCTGGGGCGGGGCAGGGCAGAGCTGGGTGCGGCAGATGCGCGGCTTCCCCCACGACTGCCCGTGACGTCCTGCCGCCTGCCCGAGGGGCGCGCCCGGGCCCGGGTTGGGGTGGAAAGGGGCTCTGAACGCGTGGAGCCTTTGTCTCACTTAGGGCGGGGGGAGGGCATCCGGCTGCCAGCAGCGCAGTGCCCCCTCTGTTTGGGGAAAGGGCTGGCTCCTCACAGCCGGTTTCCTGCACCTAAGCAAGCAGGGATCAGGGGAGGGAGCGCCTGGGGTTAGGAGAACTTGGAGAATGTTTGTAAGAAGGGAGGAAGAGGGGCGCTGCTGGGGAGGGGGTAGTGATTCCGACTGCAGCAGAATCTGTCGGGTTTGGAGCTGCCTCCCGCTTATCTCCATCTGCTCCCGCAGCTTTCGTGGGCCTGGCCAGAGAAAACCCACCTATTTTGCAAAACAAATCAGGCTGTTGGAGAGGGTGAGAGCTTTGCTCCCCTTCCAGAGCAAATGAGACAAGTGTGAATTGATGGGGGCTTCTGCCCAACCCCAGCTGCACCCTTCCCTTACTCATTTGTTAGTTAAATGCAGCCCCTTCCCTCCCTGTCATCCTTTCTGTCCACAAGGGAGGAGGCCTGGGGCCTGTCCTAGACCGACCTCCCAGGCAGCAGGAGCTGGGACATCCGGAGTGGGAGGCAAATGGGGGCTGGGTCTGGGATCCTATCGGGGCTGCTCCTGGGGAGACCAGAATGGCTCCTCTGGGGGAAAGAGAGAAGTAGAAAGCGTTGAATGCTGGCTTCCCAAATATGACCAGCACAAGCTGATGATAACACAAAGCTGAGTGCATTGCTTACCACGGTAAAGGAGGCGTCACGTGATGAATTTCTTGAGAATTGGAAGTTTGGTTTAAGAGGAACCTTTCAGTGCTAGGTGGAAGGTGATGCATCAGTCCAGGATTAGTGGGAAGGGCAAGGTGGGGATTTTTTTTTTAAGATTTATTTATTTACTTATTTCGGTTCCCTCTCCTCCACTCCCCACCCCCCGCCCCGGTTGTCTGTTCTCTGTGTCTATTTGCTGCGTCTTCTGCTTTGTCCACTTCTGTTGTTGTCAGCAGCAAGGGAGTCTGTGTTTCTTTTTGTTGCGTCATCTTGTTGTGTCAGCTCTCCGTGTGTGCCGTGCCATTCCTGGGCAGGCTGCACTTGCTTTCGCGCTGGGTGGCTCTCCTTACAGGGTGCACTCCTTGTGCGTGGGGCTCCCCTACGTGGGGGACACCCCTGTGTGGCACGGCACTCCTTGCGCTCATCAGCACTGCACGTGGGCCAGCTCCACACGGGTCAAGGAAGCCCGGGGTTTGAACTGCGGACCTCCCATGTGGTAGACAGACGCCCTATCCACTGGGCAAAGTCTGCTTCCCAAAGTGGGGATTTTTGAAGCAAGGGATTCACAGAATATTAGGGAGCTTTCCACTGAAGAGCTGATGGGTCTTTGGGGAAGTTCCTATAAAAGGGAACAATCAAGATTTTTATCTGGCCTGGGGTCTCCTGGAATAATGTAGACAAGGGAATCGTAAAGTCAAGTCACATTAATGTGTGGTGAACTGTGAGTGGGGACAGGTAATTCCAGTCTTAGGTGCGAGTTAAGAAGTCGTGGGGGTCGAGGGGTCAGTTCTCCAGGGGCTCCTCTGAGGCGTGGGAGAGCAGCTGGCAGGCCGGTGGTCCTGGAGAGCAATGACCAGACTGCACACTGGGGATAGAGAAATGTTAAAGTTGGAAAACAGCAGGGAGAGAAACTGTAGCTGACCCCTGAAGAGGCCCAAGACCCAGGCATGTGGGCTGGGAACCAGGCCTGCAGGTGCCAAACCGGTCCTTGCCCAGGGAGACAGGCTGTGTTGACTTTGGCAGCCCCACCCTGTGCCGCCTCCTACCCCAGAAGGGCCTGAAACTGACACTGGGCCCCGCTGGGAGCTGGAGATGTTTCCAGCCCCGTCCTGCTCAGGCTGGCTGTGGCAGGCTGCTGCCCTGACAGAGGAAGCCACCAGGCAGATGGGAGTGGGGGGAGCCGGGAGGGGGCAGCTTCAGGAGGGGGTTGATACGTGGCCCAGCTGGCTGGGAGACATAGGGACCAATGACAGTGACTGGTGAGGACCCTGGCAGGCAAGCCAGGGGAGAAGAGATGAGCTTTGGGAACATGAGCTATCATCCCGTGGTGCACGTAGGGTGGCCTGAACTCTAGAGATGTACTCTCATTCTTCACAGCAAACCATTCCATAGATGAGGAAACCAAGGCTCAGAGCTGAGTCAGTCAACAGACAGATGGGGTGAAGTGCAGAGCCAAGTTTTTGTGTCCGTTGTCACTTGGCAGCATTCTTCTGGGCTATCCAAGCATCTCATTCCAGCAGGCGCCAAGAGGGGAGCTGCGATCACTCCATAGGGACTGGGAAAGAAGAGAGAACGAAGCAAGGAGAAGAGCAGTCTTGTGAGGTGGGCAAGACCAGAAAGGGGGAAGAAGTGACAGAAGGGAGACATGGTGTAAAACATATATCAACATCATAAGCCTAAAATAATCACTTCCATATCTATTGTCCCTTTTCACAAAGAGACGGAGACAGGTGAAATGGGGACCTAAGAGAGCCAGCGAGGGACAGAGAAGGGCAGGGTTAAGCTGTGTGTTCTCGTGGGGAGAGAAGGGGAAACACAGTCCAGGGACAGAGGGAACTAGAAGGCAAGAGGGGCGGGAGGAGCAGGTGGCAGCTCCCTCGGGCCCTCCCGCTTGCCACTGTGTTGGCGGCCAGAGAGGACCTAGTGCCCGGTCTCTGCTGCCCCTGGCAGTCCTCCTGCTGAGATCCTGCCTCGCCACAGGCTGAGGGAGGGGCAGGGGATTTAATGGGTCAGAGAACCTAAAGGGTGGAAGGGGATGGGGCAGGATCTCATATGCTATTGCCCTGTGCTCTGGGCAATGGGATGGGAAGGATGGTCCACCCTGCTGGGTAATTTCTGTCTGGCTAAGGGTGACTCTCTAGCTTCAGTACTCTAGACCGAGAGAAACAGAATGCCAGGCTCCTCAGAGAAGTCAAGGGCTACCTTTCTTGAGGTCAGTTGAGGATGGAGAAGGGGAAAGGGGGGAGCAAGACCTGGGCTGGATCCCGTTTCTCAAGCTCCAGGACCTCGTCTCCACTTGGTTTCTCTCATCCATACCTCCACTCCCTCAGTTAAGTGGCTTATTTTAACTTTATTTCTAAAATTTGCAACAAACTGGCAATTAGGTATTACTATACCCATTTTACAACTGAGGAACCTGAGCCCAAGAGAGGCCCAGTACCTTGCTCACTTGGCCGCGGATTCTTTCGGAAGAACAGGTTCCCGTCAGGCTCTGTCTCTCCATCTTTGCCATCTCCCCCCTCTTTGTCACTCACCACCTAGTTACTCACTCTCCTCCTTTATGGATTTGGGACCTTGGATTGGAGTCTCTCTCACTCTTTCCATCTTGCCTTCATTCTGGGTGATTCGGTGTCCACAGAGAGATAACCCATCCAATAGCTTAAGTGTTTTGTTCCTTGGCCTGCTCAACTCCAACGATTTTCCTCTCCACTGGGACTTCAGTTACCCATTCCCATGACCCCATCATTTATTTTGTCATCACTAGGAACTGCCCTACCTCTTAAATCTTAAATTCAAATATCCCTTGACTTTCCCCCACTCCGCTTCTTCTATCTTTTGTATTTAATGCATTACTTTGAAACCTCCAGTCCCATGATGTTTCCACTTTGTCACTATCAGCCCCTTTCGGTTTTTGTCCTCCCCCAATACAATCTAGACCTCTCAGCCCACCATTCCAAACCCTTCCCAACCCCCTGAGCTATTATCCTTCTCAATAGCTTGGGGTTCTTAATGGCAAGGAATAGAATTCATTCTATTTTAAGCAGAAAGAGATTTTTTAAAAAAGAGATAAAGATAGCCCACAGAGTTGTTGAGAGCAGCGCAAAATGCAGAATCTAGGCTGAGTTTCCTGGAAAAACTCCCCAGCGCGCACTACGCAGTTAGGCTGCCCGCCCCAGCGGAGAAGGTGCAGACGCGGGAGGCTGCCCTGGCGGCCGGCTGAGAACCATGGTGTGCTAGCCTTCTCCGCCATGCTGGAGTGGAATTGCCTTTACTCTTTAATTTCAATGCTTCTGTACTGCTCCACTTTTTAGAACATGGATTATTTTTGTAATTAAAATAATTTAAAACACTTTTAGGGGAGCGGCTGTAGCTCAGTTCCTGCTTCTTAAGTACGAAGTCCAGGGTTCAATCCCCAGTATTTTATACACTGTCCACCTCCTCCTATAGCCAATGCTCCTCTTAGCTCAGATCACCAACATGTCTTGCCTAGCATTCTTTAACAGCCTGCTAACTGGTTTCCCAGGCTTTAGCCTTGCTCCTAACCCCAACTCCCTTCTAATTTTTCTCCACACTAAACAGAGTAATCTGTCTCAAGTGTGTTCTCATCACTCTGTTACTGGATTTTGCCTAGGTTCTTGGCTGTGCCGCAGAAATGAATTTCAAGAGCACGCTGGGTGAGTTAGGCTAGTAATTTATTCAGGTAGGGAGGGAAGAGAAATGGGAGAAAATAACAAAGCAGGGGTCCCAGGTAGAGAGGAAGGGGGTGAAAAGGGATAAAGAGGGCTGATTTACAGGCTACAATTCCCCATTATAGACTATAAATCTATAGGTTTACTTGCGCGGCCAAGGGGCAGAGGAAAAACAGAGAGAGTGGAACAAGTCCAGAGGCAAGAGAGCAGAGTGAGAACTTACTCAGGCTTCATTGTTTGCTTGATAAACTATTAATTATTCCACCCCTTTGCTAATGGCAGGGGAGGGGTTCCAGCTGTTTGCTGTTTTGATTGATTACCCCACCCACCAATCCCTTAGGACCCAATGATAAAGTCCCTAGGGAACATCCGGGGCTTTTCCTAGCTTCCAGAAGAGGTCTTTGTTCTAGATAGTAGAATCTTGGGGGGAGGGGGGGTCTTCCAGCAGCCATCTTGGGGGTTACTGATGTCCTCGAGGACTCTCTGCCAGGTTCCAGATCCATCTATTAATTCCATATCTTACTAACCTGCTTCAACTCTAACTTAAAATCCCTCAGTAGTTTCCCTTGCCCTCAGGATAAAGCCTAGAAAAGGCCCTTCAGGGAAGCAAATGTGCCTTGAGTGATTGAGCCCTCACCTACCACATGGGAGGTCCCTGGTTCGGTTCCTGGTACCTCCTAAAGAAGACAGCAAGCTGGAGTGATGGGCAGGCATGGCAAGCTGACACAACAAGATGATGCAACAAAAGACACAAGAAGAAAAACATAATGAGAGACACAACAAAGCAGGGAATGGGAGTGGCTCAAGTAGCTCAAGCGGTTAAGCACCTCCCTCCCATATCGGAGGTCCCAGATTCCGTTCCCAGTGCCTCCTAAAGAAGCAAAGATGAACAGACACAGCAAGTGGAAAATAACAAGGGAGAGGGGAGAAATAAATAAATAAAATAAACCTTTAAAAAAATGCCCTTCATGGTCAGACTGCACATCTCTTTTGGCATCCTCCTCCTCCCAACCCCACCTGTTGTCTCCACTCTCTTCTGGCCACTCCACATCTCTGGGCCTTTGTGATGATATTGATGTGGGCTATGGGTGGCAGGCTCTTTGTCTCTTCAGAGATAACCTAAACTATCTGTGACTTGTGGGTGTGGGATGATGAAAGGTTGCAGTCCTACCCTTGGTGAGCAGGAGACAGTTTAACAATGCAAGGTCTATAAACTTTAAGTATTCAGGGGAAATGCAAAGCAAATATGCTAAAAGCTTATCGAATGCCTGAGGTCCATGCTAAAAGCTCACTAAGATGTGGAAATATATGCTAATTCAAGCCTATTGAGAACTGAAACAAAAGGATCATTTGGCCTTTCCTCTCTGTATAAAAGGGACTAAAAAATCTTGTTCGGGGCTTGGGATTCAAACAGAAAGTTCCCGAGTCTGGCCGGCCGTCAATAAACTATTTTTCCTTCTCAAAATCATTCCTGAGTCCTGGCCTCTCTATACTCAAGTAATTGAACTTCTCTCAAATTCTACAACAATATTCCCTTTGCTTGGAAAACTCATCTTTTCTATCTTTGCCTGAATAACTCCTACCCTAAGCCTAAAGAGGTTTTACTTTGGGAGGGGAAAATAGGGAGTTATTGCTTATGAGGTACAGTTTCCATTTAGGATAATGAAAAAGTTTTAGCAATGGAAGGTGGTGATGGTAGCACAACACTGTGAATGTAATTAAAGCCACAGAATTGTACACTTAAAATGGCAAATTTTGTTATATATGTTACCACAATAAAAATAAACTACAGCAGGACACCATTTATTTCCTATGAGATAGGCAAGAATCCAAATGTTTGACAACACACCCTGTGGTAAGGCTGTTATGTTGAGAAATAGGCACTCTTTTTTTTTTTTTAGATTTATTTATTTTTATTTATTTCTTCCCCCTTTCCCCCAACCCTGGTTGTCTGTTCTCTGTGTCTATTTGCTGTGTCTTCTTTGCCTGCTTCTGTTGTTGTCAGCGGCATGGGAATCTGTGTTTCTTTTTGTTGCATCATCTTGTTGTGTCAGGTCTCTATGTGGGTGGCACCATTCCTGGGCAGGCTGCACTTTCTTTCCCACTGGGCGGCTCTCCTTACGAGGCACGCTCCTTGTGCATGGGGCTCCCCAATGTGGGGGACACCCCTGCGTGGCAGGGCACTCCTTGCGTGCATCAGCACTGCGCATGGGCCAGCTCCACACGGGTCAAGGAGGCCCGGGGTTTGAACCGCAGACCTCCCATGTGGTAGACGGACGCCCTAACCACTGGGCCAAGTCCGCTTCCCCAAATAGGTGCTTTTATATGTTGCTGGTGGAAATGCAAAATGATACACCACCTATGGAAGACATTTAGTAACATTTACCCAAATTAGAGATACATTTACCCTTTGACTCAGCAATCCCACTTCTGGGAATTTATTTAACAGATACACTTTGAACATGTAAGAAATGATGGATGTACAAACTTATTCATTGCAGTTGTCTAGAGCAAAAACTGAAAATAACCTAAATTTCCATCTAAAAGGGAAGAGGGTATAGCAGGTGGTTGAACACCTGCTTCCCATATACAAGGTCCAGGGTTCAATCCACAGTAACTCCTAATAATAATAATAATAATAATAATGAAAGGACTAGTTAAATAAACTATGGTACATCCACACAATTGAATACTATACAGCTGTTAAAAAAAAGAGAATGTTCTTTGTTACTGATGTGGAATCATCTCCTAGATACACTATTAAGTAAAAATACAACGAGTAAAGCAGCACAGATACACGTTACTTTCTGTATGTACAAAGAGAAATACTAGAAGAATACATAAGAAACTAATGAAAGTGGTTTTCTCTAGGTAGCAAGGGAATGGGATGGTGGGACATGAGCAGAATGGAACTTCTAATAGAGTTCCTGTTTATAGCCACCCGAACTTTCAACTATGTGAACTGCTGTACATTCAAATGCGTATAATTATATTTAAGTAACATGCCATGTAAACACACAACAAAGTATACTGAATAGTGTATAGTATAACCTTGGGCAAGTTCATAATTTCTCTCGTCCTTAGTTACCTTGCATGTAAAATGGGAATGATTACAGTGGTATATACTAAAGGCTGTTTGAGGTTTAAATGAATTAATGCACGGAAAACAGAACAGTGCCTGTCACACGAGTGCCCATTAAATGTCAGCTGTCATCAGCAGCAGGAGCAGCGTGCCAAACAGCTCAGAGAAGCAGAAGGATGCAACCGAAAAGAGCCTTAGGTTTTAAGTCTTTGTTTCTAAGCATCGCCATGAGTTAGCTTCCCTTCTGTGGGGTGAGAACTGCCCCAGTGGGACATGGAATTATGCATTTGGTCCCTGTCCTTAGGGACACACACAGGTTGGGGGGGGGGGACAGAGTTGGGACTGCATAGAATAGATAAGAGCTTGAGGTCATCTTTCTCCATCTGTGGCCCCTGCCATGTGCCATGGTAAAGTACTTTCATCTGCATGCTCTGATTTTTTGTGATGAAGGCAGGGAAGGGATCAGTATCCATATTAGTAGATGAAGACCTGGAGACTTGGAGAGCTTATGAGACTTGCATGTAAGTGGTAAAAGGTAGAGTTCGAATAAGAAATCATCTGGTCTTTCTCAAATACCCTAGTGAGGTGTATCATGCAGGAGACAGGGCTTGAAGCTAGCAGAGCGCTCGCCCTCCTCACCCCCGCACAGAGGTGGGACCCACCCACACCTCCCACCCACACTCACCCCTTTCCCGGCCTCCCAGCACAAGGGGAAGAGCCCCTTTTCCTGCTTAAGTAATCCTCCCCTGTGCTCTCAGCTCCATCGTCTCCCACCAACTCAGCACCTTTAGCACCTTGTTTCATCCCTCCCCCCCACTTTTTTTTTTTTTAGCAGCTTCATGGAGGTATATTTTCCAGATAGTAAAAGTTATTCAGGTTAAACATACATCTTGATGAGTTTGGGAACCCGTGGACGGCCTTGTAAGCAGCATTACAATGAGGCTGTGGGCACTTCGCCCATCCCCAGGTTCCCCTCGGGCCCCTTGCAGGCAGTCTCCTCCCAGCCCCCGCTCCCACCAACCACTGGTCTTTCTGTGACCGCTGTCACCCTTGGCTGGAATATAATGGATCAGTCTGTATTCAAGCAGCTCTTACCCTTAGTAACGTTTCTGAAATTCACCCATGATGTTCCACGAACAGGCAGTCCATGCCTTATTACTGCTGTGTTGTTTTTCCTGGGAAACGTCTCTAACTTAGGTAAGGGGTACCAAGTGTCTTCCATAGGGGTTGTATTGTTTTGCATTTCCACCAGCTATCACAGTAAGTTTATCCATCCAACTGTTGGTGGCTATTTGGATGGACTCCAGTTTTTAGTTTATGAACAATGCCTCTAGGAACACGCCTCTGTAAGTTTGTGTGTGGATATATGCTTTCCTTTCTCTTGGGGGTGCTAGGAGTGGCAATGCAGGGTCATGTTACAGGGTATGTTTATAAGAAATGGCCAAAACAGTTTGGTATTGTCCTATAAAGCTACACATACACTTTCCCCTTTCTCTTAGTTTTTTGGGAGGTATAGGAGATCGAACCCAGTACCTTGTACATGGGAAGCAGGCACTCAACCACTTGAGCTACATCCGCTCCCCTCCCCTCTATTTTAAGGTGACACAAACACTCCCTTCCCACCATGCCCCCATAAGCACTCTATCAAAGTATAATTTTCAAAAAGTTAAAAATGTGAGTCTCCTATATATGTAGTAAACACATACCAAAGCTTTCTTTAGTTCATTAACGAGAGCAAAGCTGTTTCAACAGAGGGCATAAGGGAAGCGGACTTGGCCCAGTGGTTAGGGCGTCCGCCTACCACATGGGAGGTCCGCGGTTCAAACCCTGGGCCTCCTTGACCTGTGTGGAGCTGGTGCTGATGCATGCAAGGCATGCTGTGCCACGCAGGGGTGTCCCCTGTGTAGGGGAGCCCCATGCGCAAGGAGTGCACCCCGTAAGGAGAGCCACCCAGCGTGAAAGAAAGTGCAGCCTGCCCAGGAATGGCGCCGCACACACGGAGAACTGACACAGCAAGATGACGCAACAAAAAGAAACACAGATAACTGGGGCTGGAGGAAGGGGAGAGAAATAAATAAATAAATCTTTAAAAAAAAACAGAGGGTATAAGACTGTAACTGTATGTACAGTTAGTACAAAAAAAGAAAGCTGGAACAAGATTAAAAAGTTGGATACAAAACTGGTTAATGTCCTACTGTGGTAGCAGAGACAAGGCAGGTGTATGCGGTACTGAAGGCCAGGACGCAAGAAGCTGAGAAGGAAGATTTATTAACAGCCGGCCGGGCTCGTGGACTCCTGTCCTGATAAAAAAACCGAGCCCTGAAAAGAATTTTTGGGTCCCTTTTATATAGAGGATGTAGGAGTAGGGAGTCAAACGGTGCTTACCTAGGACATTTTTTTTGTTAACTTCTTGGAGTTTCAAATGTTTTGAGTACCAGATAGGTCTTGCATTAACACAAATCCCCCACATTCCAGGTAAGCTTGAATTAACACATATAATGTGCATCTTCCCTGAATATCCCAAGTTTATACCTCTCAATTGGCTTTCTGGGAACTAGACACACTTGGATATAGCATAAGTTTGATTTTATGCACAGGCCATATTACTACAAGACAAGAACACTACAAATTTGTCATTCTCTTTTCTACCAGATAAAAATTATTTGCAACTCATCAGTTTCCAACAAGTTAACACCTAAATTCCCAGAGCCCTACAGACCCTACTGAGTAGCAAAAAGGAAGTTAAACACTGCCATCATCCCTAGAACAGCTGACAATCCGTAGGCTGGCTTGTTAGACCATGCGCTAGGACGATTTTGAAAGAGCACGCTATCATCTTTGTGCCTTATTTCCAAATTTTGGATAGTTTTTGTTAAGAAGTCATACTAAAAAATCCTTGAGGTTTTGCAAATACCTCGCTTTCCCCCTTCTCCTTTAATGTTTCTCTCTGTGCCGGAAAGGTCTGTCTCTCCTTCCCTGTCAGTCCAGGGCCTTCTCCGTACGGGACTCACTCTCCTTCTCCTGCAGGCCCAAGGGCTTAGGTGTCAGGTCCTTCCCACCTCAGGGTTTGGGGAACTGCCCCAGGCTCCAGCTTTCCTCCACCCCAGCAGCTGTCTGCTAGATGGCCTCCTAGAGAGGCTTGTGGCTTCCACTGGGCGGGGACTATTTTTATCTTTTTGGTGTCTTTTATAGCCCAGTGCCTGGCAGCCTGTAAGGCCTGGTAAGTGTTTGCTGAATAAATTGAATGAGGTGCTGGCTAGTCTCCATTTATGGAATGATTGCCATGGTTACCCATTTACCCGCATTATCCCCCCCCCCCCTTGCTCTTCCTCTTCCCCTCTGAGCGGTGGCCTGACAAGAAACAAAGCAGCTCTCCACCCCCTCAGGCCCTTCCTCTGAGAGGGTTTGTCCTACTAAAGTGGTCCCTGGGAGGCCCCGGGCTGCCTGAGGGAGCCCATTAGGACAGATTTGGGAGGATTTTCAGGTTTTAGAGGGTGATTGTATGGTCATTTCCTCTTTGCATATATGCTGGGCCTCCCGGGAGATACGTCTTTATACACTTTGCACCTTTTATTCTTGGCCTCCTGAATTAAATAAGCCCCGGATCGAAAGTTTCTGAGGAGGAGGCATTTTATTGTTGGGAGGTAACCCTCCTTAGTTCTGCGGTGTTTTGACTGTTGCGCCTTCCCTGCCGGGCTGAGGGGAGGCGGCTGCTTCCTTTAGAACCAAGGTCCAGGCTGGGGCACACTGTCCCAGCAACATCCCATAGCTCAGAGGGGAAAATGAACAAAGGCAAAGCGAAAAGAAATAACCCAGAAGAGTGACGCTAAACCAGATCATTTGGCTGACAAGAAAGGGCTTCTTGTGTAGGGTTCCCAGACCTCGGGTGACCATAAAATTTATCCTTCAAACTGGGACACCCTGGAGGGTGAAAGGAGGTGCTATTAATAATCACTTGGGACAACAACTTAAACCACAACTGTCCTGGGCCCACTGCATGGACACAGCAGCCCAGAGAAACAAATGTCGCCCAGAGCTTGTTCCTTCCATGCACTCATTCCACAAATGCTTACTCTTACCTCTGCTGGGAAGTCAAGATAGCAAGAAGTTCCTGGCCTCAGGTGCAGGGGAGAGGGAGAGAGGGACAGCTCATCAGGAAAGAGTGCTAAGCACCTGGATACGCACTTGGATGAGCTGGGTGATAAGCAGCGAGAAAGGGAGCAGGAGCACAGAGGAGGGGTGCCTCTCTGTCTCCATCTCAGTTAGTCTCTCAGGGGAACTGAAGCCTGAGCTGGGTTCCGAAGGAGAAGCAGCAGTGACTGGGCAAAGAGGTTTGAAGGTAGCAATGAAGAATGTTCCAGTCAGAAACAAAACAAAACAAAAACCCTGTAGAAGCACGGAGGAGATGGTCACTGATTGTAGGAGTAATCCAAAAGCTCCTGCTTATTTCTGGATGGCCTTCCTCTCTGTCCCATCCTGAGCGCTGCCCTCTGCTTCTGGAAAAGGGGCCCCACCTTAGCACCAGTAACTGTTAAGGACTGAGTGCTTTGGTCACTGACTTTCTGGCTTTCAGAAAAGCTCACTGAATGAAAGAAAGGCAGGTAGGACTCTATTCTACTGTGATGGAAATGCAGGGCTTAGACCTCGGGTTTGCTATTATTAATATTATTTTATTCCGTATTTGTATTTATCTTCCAAAAATTGAGCAAATAGTGCTATCTGCTGGGGATGATTGCCCAAGTTGCACACAGATCATTTACTCTTCACAACAGTCCTGGAGACAGTCTTTCTCATCTTCCTCTCACTGAGGTAAGAAATCTACCCAAGAGCTCACAGCTGACAGTGGTGAAATGAGATTTGCTAGGTAAACCTGATACTCTGAATTCTCTGAAGTCCACCCTATTAACCACAATTCCTCATTGTCAGGGAAGGCCGGGCTTCATGTTACTCATAACCTGGCCTCAGAGAGCTGACTCGGTGACCCACGGAAACCAGCAGGGATCCAGGGAAAGTGGACAGCAGAGAGGAATTCCAGGTAACCCACGGAGTCTGCTCCTTCCCGCAGGGCATGCCGGGGTCCTGAGGCAGAAACTAACCCTGACCGGGATCCCTCCACCCTCCACTCTCCAGGGTGGGACTGCCCTTCCTATCCGAGCACGTCCGGCCCGGTGATGTCACACCACCGGGCAGGGCTTCCGGGGATTGGTGACGCCCTGGTGACGTCAGGGAGGAGGAGGGGCCTCGTGCTTCTCCGTCCCCAGAGCAAGTTTGGAATTTACCTGCATCTTCAGCGGGGATTAAAATCACAGATTTCTCTCGCAACCCTGTTTTAGTAGGCGGTGGGGTCGTCTGGGTCAAGGAAAGCGCTCTGGGAGTTCTATTTCTGCCTCCTGGGTTTGAACCATGGCTCGGGAGACCAGAAGACGCTAATGCGCTGTGTGTGTCTAGACAACTCACCCGTCCCCTCTGGGCCATCTCTAGGCCGCAGCCTCCCACCTCAAATTGAAGAGGCTGGAGGAGAGATTTCCAAGGCATTTTCCAGAGTCCCGGAGAAGACGGCTGACCTGGGTCTGGCTCTACCGCCGCGCTGCGGCCCGGATGTGTACCTCTCCAAACCCCCACCCCCACCCGGCCCCATCCTCCGCGCTCCCCCTTGTCCCTGGCGGCGGCGCAGCGAGAACGTGACTCACCCGGCTCCCAGCGCCCAGCACCCAGTTTCAGCCTCGCCCCGCCCCCGCCCCGGGCCTTCCACTTGCTGTTTACTCCCGGGAGCAGGTGCACGCAGTCACCTCACCGCGGGAGGGAGAGATAGAAGGCTCCGGGCCCCGGGAGGCTGGGGCACGAACTCGCCTCACCTCCCAAGGACGGGGTCTTGGGGCTCCCCTACGAGGTGCGGGGTTTGAGTGGCAAGAAAGACCCTCGGAGCGGACCTAACACGCAAACCCGGCTTCCCCCAACCCCCGCCCAGGCTCGGCCCTCCCTGGTGCCCCGGGTTCCAGCCCTCCACCCCGCGCAGCTGCGCAGTCCTCAGCTCTCTGCCTGTAATCTCTTCCGGGGAGTCCGCGGCCTCCCGCGGTTGCGGTGGTTTCAGCTGTCGTTCCCGGCTGCCCTTAGAGCACCCCAGGCTCCACTCTCAGCCCAAAGCCGCCAGGGGGTGGCCCAGCCAGCCTCCGGAGGGGGAAGCGCCCCAAAGGTGGTGGCGGGCAACCAGAACTCAGTCTTGGGGTGAGGAGATGTGGAGGGCAGGTCAGGGCCCCCGCAAATCCTGGGCCAGGAAGAGAAGGGGTGAGTGGGTGGGCCTTTCTTTCAGTCTGCATGGAGGAGTGGGGTTGCTGAAAGGGGAGACTATAAAATGTGGAGAAGGACAAGGGACTGTGGATCAGGAAACAACTTGTAGTCCTGAACCACCTCCCTCTTCGATGACCTTGGGCATGTCCTTCACTCTCTGGGTGCCTCAGTATCTCCATTTGTACAAGGCAGGGGCCCAGTTGGATGAGCCAAGACTGCCTCTAACCCTGGCAATCCATGGTGTACTCAAGTGGGCTTAGCCACCCTGTGCCCAGCTCTCCCATATCCCCCAGCCACTTCCTGTGTCTCTCCAAGGGAAGAAAAGAGGCCCTGTTTGTTGGCTGTCAAGGAACAAGGGACGGGTTTGCAAGGCCTGCGTGAGGCTGCCCAGGACAAACTAGGAACCCTGCTCTGAGAGGTCCAGGGGGCCCTGCCCCTCCCCAGGCCCAGGCTCTAGACCACAGAGCAGACAACAAAAGAGGCAGGTGGAAAATTCCCTCTGGCCCTCTGCCCAGGCACCCTGGATGGCAGCTGCGCCCGCCTGGGCGGGCCAGAGCAGGGAGTTCAGGGTCCTGGCAGACAGGCTGGCAGCCACGGGGAGTTGGCGAGAGGCCTGCCAAGGTGTCCTCTGGCCCCCCATTCAGAAGTTACACTCTGCTCCTGGGGGCAGACAGAGAGGAGGAGGAAATGTTGGATTGTTTCTCTGTTGAAATCTTGGAATGTCTCAGAAGTCACAGCCCTGAGTCTAGATGATTGCACGAGGTCCTCCCAGTTACCCCTGAGCTGGGTAGTCCCTGGGATACTAATGAAGGACTTGGGGGTACACCTGTTTCTGGGGACAGATAGAAGAGGGAGTTGCTAAGTTTGGCAGGAGGTAAATGGCTATGCCTGCCGGGTTCCTGCTGGCTGCCAGTCTCAGCTGGTGACCTTGGGCAGTGCCAGTGTGTATCCTCTGCAAGGCCTTGCTTGGCCCATCTCTACTGCAGGGACAGCCTTCTGGACCCTGCCCTCCTGGAAGGACTTGAAGCCACACCCGTGAAGGGACTAGGAAAAGTGAAAAGGTCTGTGTGTACATGTGACGGGAGTCTGGGAGGCAGACACCCTTCCCATGGCCGAAATGTCTGGGGACCCCTCGTGTCTGAAAAGCCAGGACAGAGGACTCCTTCTCCCTGCCTCTCACCTCCTCTCTGCACACCCTCGGAAGATTGCTGGGTTCCCATAGCAACATTGCCCTGTCCATCTTCCTGCTGGTCTTTCTCAGACCCTGACCGTCTTCTAGTTCTCCATCAGTTCAGGTGGTTCTCTTGGAACTGAGGAAGCCCCTTTGTGGCTCTGCCGCGTCACAGCCAGCCAGCTAGCCCCTCAAGTCACTCCCACTGAGGTGCCCTTGGGCTAGTAGGGCTGAGGTGTCAGGGTGTGGTGAGGTCAAGGTGAACCCACACACTGCTGGGAAAGCTACGCAAAGGGCATGTCCCACTGACCGCGAGTCAGCAGCCTGTGAGTGTCACTGCCAATACAAGGAACATTGTCCGTCCGGGCTGGCAGGAGAGGGCCCTAAAGATAAGGCAGGGCATGAACCCGACTCCATGGCAGCCAATTAGCTCTGCTCCAGGAACCCAACTGCCGTGACTCACTGATGGCCAATCAGCAGGCCCTAGGCCAGATACCTTTTTCAGCCAGACACACCTGTGAACCTGCTCACCATCTGTTGGACCACACCCCTATCCCCAGCCAATTTAGAAAAAAATATAAATCTCTTTATACAGCTGCATGTGGAGAGCTCTAACTGTAGTGTGGGGGTAGACACAGATTCATGTAGTTTGAGCACAGAGACACACACACATGCATAAATACACACCTGCACAGATGAGAGTGAGCGCTCTTAGCCCTGCTCCTTCCCGCCTCCACCATCTCCACTGTCTTCCATGTTGTCTCTCTTCCATCTCCTCCATCAGAAACTGGCAAGAGAGAAAGGGTCCAGGATCAGGATACTGCCGTGGACCTGAGTATGGCTCTTTAATGTTCAGTGCCAGCTTTCCATGAACCTGTTGGCAACAGTGGTCAAGAAATCTCCCTTCAAAGGTAAGGTACCCCTTACCCAGTGCAAAAAAAAAAAAAAATCAGTTGAGGTTCATCCATAGCGGCTTCTCTGGGTGTTTGAGGGCTTGAAGGACTGAAAATTCCCCCAGCAAAGCCCAGTTTTGTAGAGGGGCCCAGGTGGGATTTCTCCAACCACAAGAAGGCCCAGTGCTTACTGTGATTGAGCGTCTTGCCAAGTTTCAGGCAGGAGCCAGGTCAGCCCCTGACACTATGATCCTACCCTTGGAGAATTTCTTAGGATGGTCCCCTCCAGCACCCCCCCCCCAGTGGAAGTGGTAGCCAGGAAGACCTGGGAAGGGACACTGTGCTGTATTGTCTTCCCAACCTTCCTCCCTGGGACCTGCCTGAGTACTGGGAGAACTGGGATCTCATATCTTGTTCCCAAGGAGAAATGGGCTGACCAGTGGGTTGGAGTAGGAGTTAGTTCATAGGCACTGGAGCCCAGAGCTGCGTTCCAGAGGGACCTCAGCAGAAGGGGAGGAGGGCAATTTTAATCTGTCTTTGTGTAACACTGAAGGGGTCAGAAGAAATCCACACCTACATTTTCAGGTGCTCCACATGTAGGGCACTTGCCTACCAAATACTGAGCCCCAGACATAGCCTTGATTTAAGCCTGGCATACCCTCAGCACAGCCTGCTGCGACCAAGAACAACAGCTAATACGTAGAAGTACATACTCAGTGTCAGGAACTCGGCTAGGCCCTGGGGAGACAGAGGTGAACAAGGTACCTGTCCCCCTGCAGTGTGCACTCATGTGCGGTAGCTTCAGCAAGCGATACCACCCACACCCCACTCCTGCCCCCCAAATCCCACAATCACAAGACCCAAATCCTTGCAAAGCAATGAGCAAAGTCTGCGGAACCACAGGACTTCTGCTCTGGTGTAGAAGGGAAAGGGAAAGAAGCTCAAGAGGATTCAGAAGGGGCCCAAATTTGATCCCTTCAGCCAAGGAGAGCCAGAGCTGGGAGCAGTTCCTGTGGCCAGAAGTTAATCTAGTCATCTACAGGTCAAGTCTCACCCAAGTTCTTGGGCAACAGGCTTGGCCCTGCCTCTTCCAGGGAACGGAGACCCGGGCCGTGATTCCAGAAAAATCACGGGCACGGCAGGTCTGCAGCGGGGGTGGGTCTTCGTGTCTATTTATAACCTCCTTTACCTGTGGGGGAATTTCCTCCATCTTTCCTGCGGGCTGGTAGCCCCAGACTTTGGGCACTCTCCGCTCACCCTCTTCTCTGCCCCCAACCGGAGCAGCGGCTAAGGTGGGCGAGGGTAAACTCTTCGCTCTAAGAGTGAACCCCTCCAGGGTCCCTTGGGTGCCTGGGGCCTTGGCACCGGGCCTGAGGTCCCTCAGCTCTCTGAGTAGGAATCGCATTGCCAGGCGGGCTGAACACCTCAAAGGGCTGCCAGTACGGGGATTTCAGGGGGGCTGCGAGCTGGAGTAGGGTCCACAGGGGAATATGAGAGGTGTTCTTAGGAGGCCAGGGGAATGAGGCAGGTCTGACGGAGGAGGACGGAACCGAGGGAGAGGGGGAGGGAACTGACATTTATTAAGAACCTGCTTTGTGCCAAGACTGCCACTTATTATTTCATTTAACCTTCAGACAACCCTTTGAGGTCCATGTTATTATTCTCATTTACAGTAAAACAAATAAAAAATAAACTGAGGTTCTGACAGACAGGTTAAGTGACTTGCCCAAGGCTACACAGCTAGGAAGTGAGAGAATGTGGATTGGACTCCGGTTTCTTCCGATGTCCGGGATATCCCATCAGCTCCAGAAAAGGGGAGGAAGGAACGCCATTCTTCGGTTCAGTCATCTTTTGCCACAACACCCACCCAACCCTGCCCCCTAAAAGCTGCCGAGGCAGATGCTGCCTCTGGGACGGTGCACGCCTCCTTCCTGGCTCTGCTCCTCGCACAGCAGCATTCCTTCGTGCTGAGCTCGGGCTGGCAGCTGGTGTCGGGACATCAGGGCAAGGAAGCAGAAAGGACACGGCCAGGGCACTGGCTGTGAATAATCCGCTTGTCCTGGCCCTGCTGCCCTGAGGCTGTGTGCCGCGGGCTCGCAAAGGAAAGATGGGGGGCCAGGGGCTCCGATGAGGCCAGCCAGTGGGGGAGCAGCACCCCTGAACTCTTCTACGTCCAGAACGTTCACCATCTCCCAGACACAGCCATGAAACTGCAGTAGTTTACCCCACCCCCTCCTGGCTGTGATCCAACAGGACAGCCTCCAACCTCCCCAGCTGCCCCAGGCTTCTGAACCCCGGCCCCAGCTCCGGAAGCCTCTCCAGCCTGCCCTCCAGCTCCCTGAGTACGGGTTCCTGTACGGGAACAGCCCATTGCATCAAGGATGCAGGCAGCACACCCACCCCCACCCCCGTCCCGGGAGGGGAGGGCTGCCTCTGGGAGTCTCCTGGGTTCCTCCAGCCTCCTGCACCCCTGCCTGCCCCAGCTCCTCAGCAGCCTGCTCTAGTGATTCCAGGGGCCAGATTCTCACCCCCAGCTGGGTGGCTCGGCTGGCTCTTCTGAAATAAGTTCCTCCTCCCCACAGGCCACCTTGCTGCCTGGAATTTTTGCCCACTTCCTTTCTATCACCCAAACCCTATTCCCCAAGGAATTTCTTCTAAGCCTTCTGTCTAGGAAACCTCTGGCTCTCGAGCCAGTTCTGGTCACCTTCAAATATTCCTGCCCTGCTGCCCCACACAGCCCGACCTGTGATGCTGTGCTCCTTCCTGGGTTGTGTGTCTGTGTGTGTGTGTGTGTGTGTGTGTGCGCGCGCTCCAGGGCACAGGACCAGGACTGATGGGGGAGGAAGTCAAACAGTGACTGGTTGTTTATTAATAACAAATTTTTTTGAGTACCAGTTAAGTTGTTGTAGAAGACGAGAGAGGTTCAATTATTTGCGTATAGAAAGGCCAGGACTCAGGAATGATTTTGACAAGGAAAAAATGATTTATTGATGGCCAGCCGGACTCGGGAGCTTTCTGTTTCAAACCTGAGCCTGGAACAAGATATTTGAGTTCTTTTTATACAGAGAGGAAGGGCCAAATGTTTTTTTTGTTTGTTTGTTTCAGTGCTCAATAGGCTTGAATTAGCATGTATCTTCCACATCCTAGGTAAGCTTTTCGCATGAACGTCATACATTTTAGATTAAGTTTTTAGCACATTTGGTTTGCATTTTCCCTGAATATTTAAAGTTTATAGAGTTTGCATTGCTAAACTGTTTCTCCCAGACTGGAATTGTTTCCATGGTCACCAAGGGCAGGACTGCAGCTTCTTACTGCCCCACACCCACAGGTCAGGACACAGACAGCCAAGGTTATTTACCAAGAGAGGAACAGCCTCCCACCCATAGCCCACATCAATGTGTCTGGCACATAATAGGCATTCAGTAAATACTTGTTAAGCAAATACCAAGATGATTTACTCCCCTTGTAGAGTAGATGTATCTCATTTTAAAATTTTGAGTTTTTTTCCTGATGGGGCTAGCCTGCTGGGTCCTGATAAGCCAGGTTCCATAGTTATTCTGGTTTTGAAAGGATCCTAGCCTAGAGGGCAGTCTTTAGCGAAACAGGAAAGAACCCCCACCCCCTCTCTTTGCCTGGTCTTTATTTTATTTTTAAAATTTTCTAAACAAACACTTCCCCTTACCTCCCCCCTCCCTTCATCCTAGTAACCTCTAATCCCCTTTATATTTCTGTGAATTTGCTATTTCTATTCCTCTCTTATAAATTATGTCGTGCAATATTTGTCCTTTTGTGCTTTGCATATTTCACTGAGCATGTTTTCAAGCTACTTCCATGTTGCAGCATGTCTCAAAAGTTCATTCTTTTATCCATTGTGTTTACACATTTTATTATTCATTCATTTGTTGATGGACACTTGGATTGTTCCCACCTTTTGGCTATTGTGAGTAATGCTGCTATAAACATTGATTAATAAGTATCTATAGTATCTGTTGGAGACCACGTTTTAACTCTTTTTTGGTATATACCTAGAAGTGGAATGGCCAGGTCATATTGAAGCAGGCAAGTAATATAGGGAATAATAGATCTGGAACCTGGCAGTGTCCACGTGGACATCTGGAACCCCCCAAGATGGCTGCTGGAGGACACCCCCCCACCCCCAGCCCCGGGATTCTGCTACCTGGAACAAAGACTTCTTCCTGGGAACAAGGGAAAACCGGATGTTCTCTAGGACCTTTATCATTGGGTTCTCACTAAGGAATTTGTGGGTGGGATAATCAATCCAAGGAAGAGCAGGAACCCATCCTCTTCCATTAGCAAAGGGGCAGAATAATTAGCAATTTAAAAGCAAGCCTGGAGGCTTGAGCTGGCTCTCTCACCCTGCTCTTTTGCTGTGAGTTTGTTCTATCCTCTGTTTGCAGCTGTGGCCATTTTTCCATTGCCATGTGGCCATGCAAGTAACCCCTGGGGATTTATAATCTATAATGGGGAATCGTAGCTTGTAAATTAGCCCTCTTCATCCCTTTTCACCCCCTTTCTCACTACCTGGGACCCCTGCCCTATTACTCTCTGTTATTTTCTCCCATATCTCTTGCTTCCCTACCTGAATAAATTACTGGCCTACCTCACCCGCTGTGCTCTTGAAATTCATTTCTGTAGCATAGCCAAGAACCTAGATAGAATCCGGTAACAATATGGTAATTCTATATTTAACCTTTTGAGGAACAGCCATATTGCTTTCCACAATGGCTGCACCATTTTACATTCCCACCAACAATGCGCTAGAGTTCCAATTTCTCCACATCCTCTCCATCCCTTGTTATTTTTATTTTATTTTTAATAATAGCCATCCTTTGGGTATGAAGTGGACTCTCATTGTGGTTTTGATTTGCTTTTCCCCACTGGCTAATGATTTTGAGCATTGTCCTGACCGGACTTTGGAGACTAGCCATCTATAGGCGAACTAGTGCTGGCGGCCAGCTGGGAACTATGAGTGGAGGGACTCTGTGATCTGGAAGGTAGGATGGTAACTACTTTAGGCCAGGTTGTTGGTTCTTTGAAACAGACGGTGTTTATATTGCTTTGGTCTTCCTGAGCCTTTCCTTGCATTTGACTATTCCCGTAGGGGAATAAGAAAGAGTGGTATGATTGTGTTGGGGACATAATAGCATTCTCCGGGAGCTAGCTTCCATGGCTGGGGAATGGGAAAAATGAGTCCGAGATCACCAGAGGAAAGGAGCGTGTTGGAGCAGGAGTGGAAGATTGTTGGAAGTCTTTCCAATGATCACCTTGGAAGTTCTAAGATCTTTTAAGGAAGGCAGAACCTTCCCCACTCCTATTGAGGGGATTTTGGTGCCATGTAACAGGTAGGACTCGGTGAGCGATTTTATGCCTCTACTTATCACATATTTATTCTTTTTTCTTAAAAACACGTAGCGAGCACGTACTGGCTGCCAGACTCTGAGGAGGCAAGGCAGGAAGACACAGGCCCCGGCTGCCCGAAGCTCAGTGAGCTGGTGGTTCTGAGCTCCCTGAAGGCCACTGTTCTCTTCTGCCCCCTCCTACAAACTCCTCCCCATGGCTGGACCATCCAAATGCAATGGAAATGCTCTAAAAATCCAGCACGCATCCGAATCCTGTGGGGGCCTTTCTAAGAGCCCACTGCTGGTCCCACTCCCAGTGATCAAGCAGGTCTCGGGTGGGGCTTGAGAACAGGCATTTCTACTACGGTTCCAGATGTTGCCGACGTTGCTGATCCCGAGACCACTCTTTGAGAACCACTGAGTGTCAATATTGTAGAAAATTGTGAAACCTTTTTATTGTAGTAACATAGATACAACTCAGAATTTCCCATTTTAACCACTTTCAAGTGTACAGTTTAATAGTATTGACTACATTCACAATATTGCGCTACCATCATCAATATCCATTACATCAACTTTGTCATCACCTCGAACAGAAACTCTGCCCATTAAGCAATAGCTGCCTCTTCCTGCCCCTGGTAACCTATAATCTACTGTTTCTGAAATTTGTTCTTCTAGGTATTTCATATAAGTGAGATCATACAATATTTGTCCTTTTGTGTCTGGCTTATTTCACCTAGCATGATGTCTTCAAGGTTCATCCCTGTTGTAGCATGCATCAGAACTTCATTCTGTTTTATGACTGAATAATATTCCATTGTGTGTATATATATTTTAGTAAGTCATTCATTTGTTGATGGACACGGGTTGCTTCCACCTTTTGGCTATTGGGAATAATGCAGCTATAAACAAATACTTAAGTACAAATATCTGTTCCAGTCCCAGCTTTCAGTTCTTTTGGGTATTTGCCAAGCATATGGTAATTATGTTTTCAATTTTCTGAGGAACCACCAAAATGATTTCCACAGGGGCTGCACCATTTTACAATGCCACCAATAATAATTAAGGGTTCCTATGTCTATACCCTGGCCACTTATTATTTTGTTTCTTTTTTCCCCCAGCCATCCTAGTGAGTGTGATGTGGTATCTCATTGTGGTTTTGATTTGCATTTCTCTGATGGCCAACCTTGAGCATCTTTTCATGTGCTTTTGGCCATGCGTATATCTTCTTTGAAGAAATGTCTTTTCAAGTCATTGTCCATTTAAAAATTGGGTTATTTGTCTATTGTAGAAGTTATACCTTTTAAAAACACCTTCATAATGACTGCATTTACTTAGATAGCATCCTTTTGCCACCTCGGGCCCAGGATAATACTCCTTTTCGAGCGGTAAACTGAGGGACAGTAGCAGTCCATGGCCTCTGGGCACCCTGTTCTTTCCCTCCATGTTCTTTATCACATTTACAGTGACACTAGTTGGGCTTTAGCCTTTTTAGTGGTTGCCTCCTTCACTCACAGGTGAGGTCCAAGAGGGCAGAGATCAGGCCTGGCATACAGTAGGTGCTCAACAGGAATCTGTAAGGTGAGTGAACAGCCCTGACATCCCAGGGCTGGCTAGTGGCAAAGGTGGGGCCAGGTCCTGGATCCCCTGACTTTTAGAAGCATGCCCTTCCCAGCAGTGGCCCTTTGCCTGTCCTCCAGGGTGGGACCTGAGTGCCTGGAGGAGAGCTGGTACATGGGGTCTGGTGGGCTTGGCATGTGCCACGCCTCCTCCAGCCCTCATCTGGTACCGGCTGCAGGTCAGACGATGTCCCGTTCAAGCCTGAAACTCCGGCAGGGAGAAGGACTTGTCTCAGAACCTGCAACACCTGTCCCCCGTCCCCCCCCCCCCAACACACACACCATCTCCACCTCTTTGGCTGCCTTGGATCTCTCTGTAAAATGAAGAGAAGAGTAGCCTATCTCATAAGGTTGTAGTGAGAATTAAATGAATTATCATAGCCAATAACTAATGTTTTATACAGTGCTTACTACGTATCCAATATTGTGCCAGGGATTTATATAGGTTTAATCCTCACAACAAGGGAAGTGGTTGTGGCTTAACTGATAGAGCATCCGCCTACCATATGGAGGGTCCAGGGTGCTATACCCGGGGCCTCCTGACCAATTGTGAGCCGGCCAATGTGCAGTGCTTTCGTGCACAAGGAGTGCTGTGCCACGCAGGGGTGTCCCCCGTGTAGGGAGTGCGGGGTGCACTCCCACATGCAAGGAGTGCACCCGCAAGGAGAGCCGCCCCGTGTGAAAAAAGCACGGCCTGCCCAGGAGTGGCGCTGCACACATGGAGTGCTGATGCAGCAAGATGATGCAATGAAAAAGCAACACAGTTTCCCACTGCCACATGACAAGAAAGCAAGTGGACACAAAAGAACACACAGCAAATAGACACAGGGCAGATGACGCTGGGGGATGGGGGGAGAGAAATAAATAAAATAAATCTTTAAAAATAAAACAAAAAATCCTCACCACAAGCCTGTGAGGCTATTATCCCCATGTTACAGATGAGGAAACTGAGGCTTAGAGAGGTTAAGTAATTGACCCAGGTCACACATACAGCTAGTACGTGGCAGAGTCAGGAATTAATTAAACCCAGGGGGTCTGGTTCCAGAGCGTCCTCTTAGTTGGAGAATACATGGCAGCTAGAATTTGCTCAATAAAATGTTAGCTCTGATTATTTCCCTGCACGGTGCATCCACATCAGACCAGAGGCCCTTACCTCGTTCAGTGCTGGGGGACAGCCTCAATCTTTCTCACCACTTTGCACCTACATCCCTTTTCTTTAGCCAGCCTTGGGGAAATTCCCGGGGAGAAGAATGGGGAATTCCTGGGATCATGGAGCAATTCCCAGGAGCTAAGAAAGTCGTAGCTTTCTGCCTGGCATGTTTCAAAGTAAGGGTTGTCTCCAGCTCCGTCCAGAGGGAGGAACTTGCCTGAAGTAGAGGCAAGGGATTGGAGAAGAGGGTCTTTGGGGGACCCGCGCTGGGTGCCCTCCGGAGGGGTGGGGTGAAGCAGGGGGCACATCCCCACCTATGCCCTTTGGTCCTCTCTCTTCCCCCTGCCTCCTCCCTAGAGGCGGTGGGCAGGGCTGGGGCCGGCGGGTGGGCAGGACTGGACTGGCTGCAGGCCTGCTGCTGAGGCTTCGGGTCCATCCCTGAACATTTGGTTCCACCTAGTGGCCTCTGACGTCCCAACTGTCCCAGCAGGAAAGGGAAGCTCAGGAGCAGCCGAGGGGGCGCCCTTCCCTGCGCTGGGCGTTCGCTGAGCCCCTGCTCCACGCAAGGTGCCGTATGAAGTGCAGTGGGGCTCGTTCCCGTGCAGAAGGAGAAGAGAACCAAAGTCTTCTCGGCCCACGGTGGGTGCCACCCCAGGCTGGCTATGGAGCATCGATGATCCTGAAACAGAGATGGGGCTTGCTGCCAGACTTCTCTGAGCTTCAGTTTCCACTTTGAAAAATATGAGAGTTGTTGTAGAGTATCCCCAGACTCTTCAAGTGTCAAAATTTTATATGGCTACACAGAGGAGTGGGTAAGAGATTAAGTGTTTGAATCCCAACTACCATTCACTAACTATCCTTGGGCAAGTTCCTTGACTCCTCTGAGCCTCAGTTCTTTGATCTGTAAAATGAGGATAATAATAATGCAAAGATTAAGTGTGGTAATTATATCAAATGGGTAGCACAGAGCCTGGCAATTAGTGAACGCACTGTAAATAGTGGCCATGATGCAGAGATGACTCTCTGCCCAAATAGCCATACTGCCAGGCAGAAGGTGAAGAGCTGTGACGACAGCAGCTTTCAGTGCCATGGGCGTTTGGCGGAGGTAAGGATTTAACTCGCTCTGGGGCAGGTCCAGGGATCAGATCTCCCAAGCGCATTTCCGAGGATGGACCACGTGGTGTCCAGGATGAGGTTTGGGCCAGGCACCTCTCCCCACCCGTGCAGCTTTACCCCACCTTGCCTGGGGATGGGGGCCATGGAGCTAGGGGTCCTGGCTTCTCCCCTCCAGCGGGGGACTGGGCTGGTGGTGGCAATGAGCAGGACAGCCGAGTCCTCGGTTGATCTGTCTGCAGCTTTGCGGTGATACACTGGCCCCTGTGTCTCCTGTCCCCCCAGAAAGAAGCTGGGGGGGGAAACTTTGAAGGTCTATGAGTCTGTCTCTGCACTCCTTCTTCTCCTCTACCTCCTCTTTATTACTTCTGGAATTCCTACATTTACACAGCGTGCTGGCCCCTGGGAGCAGGCTGGTGGCTCTCCTGGGCAGGAAGTCTTCTAGGAACGTTGTTTCAAGTTTGGGATCCTGCTTCCATGGGGCCCTCTTTAATGTTTGCCGACTGACTGTATAAGCGACTTCTAATTCGGGCCCTCCAGGTCTACTTCTCTCTTTCTAGCTCTGAGGAGCTGGAGCACAGCCACCAGCCTTCTCCCCATTTCCCCCATGGTGGCATTTCCTGAGGCCTCGGCCCTGCACCCCTTCCTCTGTGCACCCCACCTCCACCACATGCCCTGTGCCGGAGCTCCCAAATCTTCACGCCCAGCTGTGGTCTCTCCAGTGAGCTGCAGATAATTCCTCCCTGCGTCTCCAGCGGAATGACCCACATCCACATGGAGTTCCACGTGAGCAAAGCAGGATTTTTACTTCCTCCCTCGTACCAGGGTCTCCTCACCTTTCTCCCACTGTCCACCCAGTGCTGGGGTCAGGCTTGACTCCTGCCTCCGGCACAGCCAAAGCCGCAAAGCTTTTGGTTTTCCTAGAATCTGTGCTCCTAACAGGTACCCCTCCTCCTGCTCCAGGCTGTCGTGACCCCAACTGCCAACAGGGTCCCTCGAAAGTAACTCGACCAAGCCTTTGTTCCTCTGCTTAACACCTTCAATTCTCCCAAATGCCCTCTGGAAGAAATCCAAACTCCTTACTTAGCCTGGAATGCAACGTCCTCCCTGTCCCCCTGCGGACCTCTCCAGGGTTCTTGCCCCAAATCTCCATGCTTTCTCCTTGCATTTCCTGAATTCCAGCCACCTTGACCTACTTACTGTTTTCAGATACATCACCCACATTTTTAACAGCTTTGTAGAGATATAATTCGCCCATTTCAAGTGCACAAATCAATGGTTTTTAGTTTATTCACAGATACGTAAAACCATCCCCACAGTCAATTTTAGAACATTTTCATCATTCTATAAAGAAACCCCATACCCTTCAGCTATCACTCTCTCTGCTCCCATCACTTTCCCACCCCAAACCCTGTCCTAAGCAACCCCTAATCTGCTTTCTGCCTCCCGATTCTCCCTTTTATACAAATGGAATCATACAATAGGTGGTCTTTTGTGACTGGCTTCTTTGGCCCAGCGTAATGTCTCCAAGGTTCAACCGTGTAGCAGCAGGCATCAGAGCTTCATTCTCGTAATGCTGAGTAGTATTCCCTGTGTGCGTGTGCGAGCTGTTTCTGCATTCCTCAGTTGGTGGACCTTGGCTGTTTCGCATCTGGCTCTTGGGAGGAGTGCTGCTGTGAACGTGCTTGTCGCCCCTCAGTGCCTTTGCACAGGCTCCGGCTTCTGCCCAGAGCAGCCTTCCTTCCCCTTGGTCTGCCTGCCAAGCTCACCGTCATCTTCCGAGGTCCATCGAATGCCGCCTCATCTGGGAGGCCTGCCGGATGCCCCAGGCCCCTCTGCTCGGTGTCCCTTGCTTTTCACAGCAGCTCTCAGGCTGAATTATAAGAATTTATTTCTCTCCGTGGACTGAAAGCTCCTTGATAGCAGAGGACTGTCTTTTACATTTTTGTCAACTGAGTGTCTAGAACATAGCAGGTGCTCAGTAAATATCCGTTAAAGCACTGCCCATCCGTCCTGCGTCTGGGTCAGAATGTGGTGTTTTAAAATTGTGACTGTGCCTGCTTTCTGTGGGGAGGTGGTATGGCTGGGAGGCGAGCAGGCAGGCGCTTGCCCTTTGAGAGTTGAAGGCACAGGCTCTGGGGTCAGACCCAGGTACTGTCATGGCTCTGTCATGTATTAGCCATGTGGCAAGGGACTCACCTTTACAAGCCTCAGCTTCCTGACCTGAAAAATGATCCTATTAGTACCTTCCCCATAGACCTGTTGTGAGGGCTAATTAGGAAATCAGCCGAGTGCCAGGACCTAGTAAGTGTTCAATAAATGGCAGTGCTCGTTGTTGTCTAGAATCATCTCCTACAGTTGGAGTCAGGAGACTGGAGCCTCAGTTTTAGCTCTGCCCCACCCTGACCATGTGCCCCCAGCTAGACCCTCTCCCTCTATGGGGCAGGTGGCCTCGATGGCCCCAAATGTCTGCTAGGCTGTGGCCCTGTGGGTCCGAGAAGGAGGGTCCTGGAGGGTGCGCATGTGAGGGCAGCAGAGAGTGCTGTGTGTCCAGCAGAGGGCCCTGCCCGGCTGGTGGCCGATGTGGGGGAGGGAGCAGCCTGAGTCCACGGGAGCGGGCGGGCGATGCCAGACGCTGGGCTGGCGGCGGACCGGCCGGCCAGCTGCCTCTTGCTGAGGCCCAGCTCTGGGCCCCTGCCCTCACCTGCTCGGCCCGCTCGTCCAGCCGCCATGCGGTGGCTGTGGCCCCTGGCGGTCTTTCTGGCTGCGGTGTCAGCCGTGGGGCTGAGCGGGGTCTCTGGGGGAGCCCCCCTGCACCCGGGAAGGCACAGAACCGAGCCCCAGGAGCAGCAGAGCCGACCCAAGAGAGGCACTGAGGACGAGGAGGCCAAGGGCATGCAGCAGTATGTGCCCGAGGAGTGGGCCGAGTACCCCCGGCCCATCCACCCTGCTTTCCTGCAGCCCACCAAGCCCTGGGAGGTCACCAGCCCCCATCCAGACAGGGCTGGGGGCACCCCTGGCAGCGGGCAGGAGCCACGGGGCAACCTGACAGGGGCGCCGGGCCGGAGGCTGCAGATTCAGAACCCCCTGTACCCGGTGACCGAGAGCTCCTACGCCGCCTACGCCGCCTTGCTGCTGGCCCTGGCGCTGTTTGCCGTGGGCATCGTGGGCAACCTGGCGGTCATGTGCATCGTGTGGCACAGCTACTACCTGAAGAGTGCCTGGAACTCCATCCTCGCCAGCCTGGCCCTCTGGGACTTCCTGGTTCTCTTTTTCTGCCTCCCCATTGTCATCTTCAATGAGATCACCAAGCAGAGGCTGCTGGGTGACGTCTCCTGCCGGGCGGTGCCCTTCATGGAGGTGAGTGTTGTCTGTCCTGCTGGAGCCCAGCACTGGGGCTGCAACCAGGGAAGGGCTCAAAGTCTCTGTCAGGCTCTTGGAAGTGGGGTGTGGGGGTGCCCGGAACCCCAAAGGCCTGGAGCACTGCCTTGCTGCTTCTCCCACTTGGGGAAGGAGGCAAATACCGTCTTGGCTCCAGGTCGCCCGGGGGAGGGTTGGGCAGGAGGGGGTGCGGTTGTTCCCAGGGCTTGGGGCCTGGTCTCCTGCTTCGGGAGCAGCCCCAAGGCAGATCTCTCCCCGCTTCTCTACACCCTGAGCCGGACACTCCCCTGCCTTAACCCTCATCCGCCATTGCACCCGAGACGGCACTCGTTTGCTGTGTCTTCTTTCTCTCCCTTTGTGCCCACTGCCGCTGCCCTGCACTGATCGCTCCCCTTCTTCATGCTTCAATAGCCTGCCTCTCTTAGCCATGTCCAATGGGACATCCCTGGTTTCTACAGAGCCCCCTGCGTCCACCCCTCACCCCCCCAGACGCAAACCCCAGAAGAGAAGATTCTCCCTTCCCTTCATCACTGAGATTGCAGTCAGCATGGTTGCCTCCACCACTGGCCACCTCCCAAAGCCTCTCTGGAAGAGAGGGTCTAGTTCTGGGTTCTGGAGGTAGGGGGTGGTTTTAGTCCCAGCTCCCTCGTTTGCAAACTGGCTATTACTGGGATGGTTTCCTTCTCGCCAAACAAGAAGGGTGGACCGGATGGTCTTTTCTGGATGGGCTGTTCTACCATTCTAAACCTACACTGTCACGCCTTGATGTTCTGGAAACATCCACAATAAGACATCTCACGGGTATGGAGGGAGGTGTAGATCCCAGAGAGTCAGCTGAATCCAAACCCTGCAAAAATATACCAGCCATGTGTATTGTGCAAGACCCAGCCCGGCCACCGCCTCTATGTGAGGACACGTAAGAAGCAAGCAGCTCTGCCAAAAAAAAGGAGCACGGTGAGGGCTTTGGGACCGTGGCCTCCCCGGGAGGGCTGTGGCTCCTCCTTGGTGGATGACGGGGCCTGGCAGGGGTCACCCACTCAGGTGGAGGAGGAATTAGGATGAGGCCTCTGGACAGAGGTCCTAGTCCCAGCTCTGCCCCCACTTCACTATGCTGTGGGGATGACTTCATAGACACCCTCTGAGGCCCAGCGGTGGGCACAGCCCTTTCCTCCCTTCCTGACCCTGGGAGACTGCCTGAAGGTAGCCCAAAGGGACCTCAGCCTTCCAGGTGGGGCTGGCCTTTGCTTCTAACTTACCATCTTGTGTTCACAGCCCAGGTAGGCTGGGTGGCTGGGAAGTATAGTGGTTAGACACAAGGCCTTTGGCATCGGGCAGCCTGGATTAGAGACTGGGCTTTGCTGAGTGACGCTGGTAAATTACTTAACCTGCCTAAACAACTAGCTGAGTGACGGCAAGTTACTTAACCTGCCTAAACCTCATTTTCTTCAGCTGTAAAATTGGGGATGACAATAATAATAGTAATTATGATTATCTGTATAGATTCTGGAAGGATTGAATCGATAACATCTGTAGAGTGCTTGGAATGGAAATAACTCAATAGGGGGTGGTTTTTATTTGGGCCTGGTCTAGGGGAGAGGGGTGGGCAGGCTGTGGGTCAGTGAAAGCCTGGCTCTGTCCACTGTGGCTCTCAACAGACCCAATCTGTAGGCCCTGGCTAAGTGCCCTTGGCCACCCCTCCACACTTCCTGGGGGAGAGACGTGGTCCATGGGCTGACAGAGTTCCCCCTCGAGGTGGGTGATGGGTGGGGGGACAAAATGCTCTGCCTCAACCCTTTTACAGGGAGGATCTCAGGATGGCATGGGGCAGGGGAGACAAACTGGAGTAAAAGCTGAGCTATTTTTTGAGATGGGGAGGAGAGAGCCTGGTGTTTTTGCCCAACGCCCAGGGCTGCCCCTCCACAGGCCTGGGCTCCCCTGCCAGAGAGGGGGCTGGGTGCTCAAGAGCCAGGGACTGTGTCCCCCAGTCAGTGGGGGAAGAGTTTGGACCGGGGTGGGGGGTCTGAACAGAGCCCCTGAGTGTGGTTGGTCATCAGTGGATAGCTTGGGAGCGTTCTCTTTTTTATTCCTCTGGCACTTTCTTGCCCTGCTGCTCTGCCTCCTTCCTCTTGGCTCCCAGGGTGATTTCCCTGTGTGCTCAGTGAATAGCGTGGCGGGGTGGTGGGCACAAGCTGGCGTGGAGGGGGCTGCCTGCCCACACAGCCAGGCCCCGGGCTTCTCAGGACAGGACAAGTATGTGTGTGTGTGAGACTGTGTGAGTGTGTGTATGAGAGTGTGTGAGCATGTGCGTGTGTGTATGAGTGTGCATGTGCGAATGTGCACAAATATGTGTGCATGGATGGGTGTGAGATGTGAGTACATGTGCATGTGAGCCCTGTTCCCCAAGACCACTCACTCGGTGCCCATAATGGGGTGAGGGAAGGGGAAGGGCCTGCAAGGACTTAGAACTTTTGCAGTTTTGCCTTGGCTCTTTCTTTCTTCCTTTAAAAAAAAAATTTTTTTTTATTTAGGAGGTACTGGGGATTGAACCCAGGACCTCACACATGGGAAGCAGGTGCTCAACCACTGAGCTACATCTGCTTCCCTGCCTTGGCTCTTTCTTAAGTACAATTTTCCAACGTCTCAGAGAAGGTAGGTGCTCTATGGAGTCCAGGCCTTTTATCCCCAAGCCAGAGAGGAGAAGCAGGACAGTCAGGTGGGCCCGGGTCTGCACCTCAACCCTGCCGCTCCCCCGCAGCGTGACCCTGGGCGAGGCGCTCATCCTGCCTGGGCCTGTTTCTTCTGGAAAACGCTTTGTGGTGAGGATCTGCTGGGAGAAGGTCCATAAAGTGCCTGGCACGTTTGAGTGCTTGCTGCACGGCCACTGGTGTTATTACTGTTATTTCTCTACTTTTACTTCTTGATTCACCGCCTGACTCCGCCAGCAGCCAGGGCAGCCTCCCTTGTCCCCCCGGTGTGGGCCAAATGCTCCTCTCTCCCCCCACGCCCCTGCCCGCAGGTGTCCTCTCTGGGAGTCACGACCTTCAGTCTCTGCGCGCTGGGCATCGACCGCTTCCACGTGGCCACCAGCACCCTGCCCAAGGCGAGGCCCGTCGAGCGGTGCCAGTCGATCCTGGCCAAGCTGGCGGTCATCTGGGTGGGCTCCATGACGCTGGCCGTGCCCGAGCTCCTGCTGTGGCAGCTGGCGCGGGAGCCCGCCCCCGCCGGGGGCACCCTGGACGCGTGCATCATGAAGCCCTCGGCCAGCCTGCCCGAGTCCCTCTACTCGCTGGTGCTGACCTACCAGAACGCCCGCATGTGGTGGTACTTCGGCTGCTACTTCTGCCTGCCCGTCCTCTTCACCGTCACCTGCCAGCTGGTGACGTGGCGGGTGCGGGGCCCGCCCGGCAGGAAGCCCGAGTGCCGGCCGGGCAAGCACGAGCAGCGCGAGAGCCAGCTCAACGGCACGGTGGTGGGTCTCACCGTGGTCTACGCCCTCTGCGCCCTCCCCGAGAACGTCTGCAACCTCGTGGTGGCCTACCTGTCCACCGAGCTCACCCGCCAGACGCTGGACCTCCTGGGCCTCATCAACCAGTTCTCCATCTTCTTCAAGGGGGCCGCCGCGCCCGTGCTGCTCCTGTGCATCTGCAGGCCGCTTGGCCAGGCCTTCCTGGACTGCTGCTGCTGCTGCTGCTGCGGGGAGTGCGGGGCCGCGGCCGCCTCGGCCGCCAGCGGCTCGGACCAGACGCTCAAGACCGAGATGGCCTCCTCCATCTACTTCCACAAGCCCAGGGAGTCTCCCCCGCTCCTGCCCCTGGGCACGCCCTGCTGAGGCCGGGCGGGGAGGGGTGCCACCCCAGCCTGCTGCTGGCGTCTCTTTTCCCATAGGTCCTGCTTTTCTGCCCATCCTGCTGTCTGGAGAGGAGCTTGGTTCCTCTCGTCGAGGTCTGGGGATGTCAAAGCCCCCTCCCCAAGCAGGGCCTTCCCTGTCACTCTCCGGGACCCCCCAGCCCTGTCCTTTCAACCAGTGGGCAATGATGCTTCTAGGTCCTTAGAACTGCCTGGGAACTCAGGCCCACCAGTGCGAGCCAGAGCTTCACCCACTGTCTTGGTTCCAAGCCTACTTCCAAGCAGCCTGACTCTATTCCCCCTGTCCCCACCCTCAGGACCTCATCCTGGAATAGGGGCTCTTTAGGGGCCGGCCGGACTTGGCTGGCCACCCTCTTCTCTGGACCAGATCTGTCCCGGCCCTGGACTCCTGCTGGTGCCTACTCTTCTTCGAGGATGCCTCTCCTCTTCCTTTCCTCCAGATGCCCTGGGTTGCTCTGTCCCAACTCCCCTCGTTAGGTGCTTCCCTATAGAAGGCCCTTCCTGAAAAATAATAAACTAGGTAGCACCACCCCTGTGCCTGCTGGACTTCTTGTGCCATCTCCTGGCAGTGCCGGGGACGTGCCCTGTCCACCCTGACCCTTCCCGGCCCAGCCCTGGGCCCTTGGGCCCCTAGGGGCTTTACGGTTTTTGAGGGACAGAGGGGATGGAGTGCCGGGGAGCCTGGGGGACTCAGCCCTCAGCCTGGCCTAAGCCCAGTGGTCCCTGGGGGTCCAAAGGCTGCCAGCTTCTCTCTGCAGGAGCCCCCTCCTCTGCTTTGCCCCTCTCTCCACAAAGTCCCCATTCGCAGGAATCCAGCGGCCTTCCCGCAGGGAGCCCAGGGCTTCCCAGCTTCTGACTCTGAGAGCGGCTCTTGTTCACTTTCTTAGAACAGACTGTTTTGCCTGCAGAAGGCCCAGCTGCCTGTCCCCTGCTTGCCCCCACTCCCCCCACCAGAGCTGCGTCCAACCCCCCCTCCCGCCCCAACACACCCTTCTGCTCCTCTCGCTGTTTCTTGCCCTTGGATTCCCACTTGCCCCGGCTTCACCTCTTGGGCCCTTCCAAAGGGCACCCTTAGCCCTGCCTGGTCCCTGAGAAGCTGGCACAAGGTGAAGCAGAAACGGCGCCTCTGCTGGGGCCACCAGTTGCTCCCTGCCCCCAAGAAACCCAGCTTTCCTTGGAACAACCTCTCCTTCCCTGAAGCTCAGCCGTGCGCCCCACAGTGATTTCAGCCCACCAGGCCCACCTAACGCACCCACATGGGGCAGATGAGGAGGGGCAGGGGCTCCCGAGGGCCCTGGGCCGCTCTTCCCTGCCACCCCACCCACGCCCCTCGGCCTCAGCCCGCCCCATGCCTGGGCCTCCCTCCCCCTTCTCCTGGGGATCTTAACAGCCTTGTTCTCTCCCCTTGGCACCCACCCCCAGGGCCGGTGACGCCGGGAGAGAGGGAGGCGGTTGCCAGGCGACGGCGCTGCCATGTGCACAGGCTTTGTGCGGGGGGGACGACACCCACCTATTTCTCAGCAGACCTGTTGCCACAGTGACTGAAGCCCCCAGCTTTGTTTGGAGAAACTTACGATGGGTGGGGGCAGCAGGTTGGAGAAGGGGCCGAGGGCAGGTGTGCGGCAGGGAAGCCACCAGCACCGCTTCCTCCGCCTTCCCCGCGGCCCATTCTCCACCCGCCCCCCCCCCACGCCCGTCCTAGACGCACCAGCTGCTTCCCAAGCGTGTAGGAGGGGAGGCCGGGGGCAACCGAGGTGACGTTTGGGACAGGGCGAGGGCTGAGGATGGCAGGCTCAGGGCTGGGGTGGGGAGAGCGGCACCTCAGCATCCTGTTTTGGGGGCCTCTGCCACAAAGGCCGACCCTGCGGGTGGCGGCTCGGGGCTGGAGGGGAGGAGATGGCGGCTGTGCAGTGCCGTCCACGTGGCCGGCATGCAGAATGAATCAGATGACCAGCCGGGCCTTGGGAAAGAGCCACTGCCCCTGCAGCCCGGGCCAGCTGGAGAACAATGTGGGGCTTGTTGCTCAGGGGTCCTGCTGCTGTTTGGGCTCCGGCGGGGGGAGGGGCAGCTTGGTACCGTGGTGGGTGGTGGACATGAGCTGGGGTGCTCGGGGCAGACCTTCGGGGATCACCCTAATGCCGGGGGCAGGGGCCAAGCCCACGGGCCCCCCGCCTCCACTTGGAGGCAGGCCCCTGTACCCTGGCCTGAGAACCACCTCACTTAGACCCCCGCTTCACCATTTATCCTGTGTCCTGAGCTAAGTACACGACCACCCACCTCTACAACAGGAGTGGGTCCTCCTTCACAGAGGGCTGAGATCATGAAATGAGAAAAGATCCATAAAGCCCCCCGCAGGACGCCTCCTCCTTCTTCCTTGGTTGCTTTCGGGAACCACAGGGCAGGCTTGGCCAGGTCGTTGTCAAACTCACAAAGGGTTTGGCCATTCAGAGGCCCCTGAGCACGGCGACTTACACTCAGGGTCTCTTCTCTGTCAACTCTAGCAGGTTCTTTAAGTCCTTAGGCTCCTTCTGCACTCATACTGTTTACTTGCTGACAACCAGCTCACCTGCTCTCACCTCAAACCTCGTCCCTTGTTGGAGGATGAGGAGACCGGAGAAAGGCGGGACCCCCTGAAACGTGCCCCTTCCCTGCTCCCCAGACGAGAGGGACTGCTGCCCCTTTCAGGCCTCCCAGCCGGGAGAGAACAAGAAACAGTGTGGGCCCAGCGCGGAGCTCTCGAACCTGGGGTGTCGGGGACACACGCACATTTCCTAATCCTTAGGCGTTGGAAGGCGCCTTAAAATCATTTTGCTCCAGTTGCCAAACTCTTCTAGTGAGGGGAAATGACCTCTCCAGGCAGGCAACTCTTGTTGACAGCCCCGATGACTGGAAAGCACCACAGGATGCCTGAGGAAGTTCGGAGTGCAAGGAGGAAGGCTGCCGGGAGAAGCCCGGCCTGGCTCCCAGAGGCTGCAGCTTCCAGAAGTAAAGAAAAGGCGGCTCCTCCTTCCTGCGGCCGCAGGGGAGTTCTGCGGGAGCCTGCTCCATTTCCTGGGGCCGAGGGTGGGCTGAGGAGATGGAGCGGGGGTGGGGGCGGGGGCTTCCTGTAAAACTGGGTCAAGATGGCCCTGGGTTTGAGCGGCCGCAAGGCCTGAGGCAGCAGCTGTGGACCCGCGGCGGGGACTGGCCCGTCTCCTGGAGGCTGTAACCTACCGAAGGGGATGGGGTGGGGAGGGAATTGAGCAGAGGAGGGAGGGCATGGCCCCTCCTGGGAAAGAGGCATCCACACACCCCCAGAAGTCAGCGAGGGGAGGCCCTGCAGGGGTCCCCTGGAGGGCAGGTCACTGGCTCCAGGGTGAGGGCTGAGGGGTGCAGGTAGGTCCTGCGTCTGGGAGAGGCGGAGGGCTCTAAGAGGCTCAGGTCCCCACAGAGCAGAGTCCTGGCCCGATGACCCAAGCCCTGGGCTGTTCCCTGGACAAGCCCTGCTAGCTCCTCTTGGCAGGTGTGAGCTCAAACCCAGGACCAAGCGAAAGTCCGAAAAGAAATTAAGAAGGCGGCAAAGCGAGAGCCCAGTCACCCGCGCAGGCGCGCTGAGTGTTTCCCGGGTGAGCAGCGCCTCCCTCTCAGTGGGTGCAGCTCTAAGGGGGTGGCGGGGGTGGCTGTTGGGTCCGGTCCCTGTGGGCGTGCCAGTCATTCCATGCCACCTGTGGAAAAACAACTGGCACCTTACACTCCCCCAACACAAAACTGGTAATTTATTTTTGTTGTTGTTGTTATTAGGAGGCAAAAAAAAAAAATGTACAGTTACAAGGATCATTTCCCAAACAGGTTAAATATGAGCTGAAAAGTGTAAAAAAGGAAGAGGAACATCACTTTACAAATCATTAAATTAAACAAATAAACAAAAGCAGAAACCCAAAGAACCAACCCCCCCTGCCCCCATGCTGAGTTCTCTCCTTGTGCAACTCTGCAAAATGAGAACAGAAAATGAAGTGGCCCATGGAGTGGGGGCCCTGGGGTAGGGGTGGGGGCAGGGGCTGGGGGAGGAAGGCAGGAGGGGGGGCTGCCGGGGCGGCCTGGGCGCTGGCCTCTTGTCTCTTGGGCCCAGTGGTCTCTGGCACCTGGTTGTGACTGGTGGCCTGACCGAGGCTGGGGGCAGAGAGGAGGCACCTCTGGAGGCTCCTGCCAGTCTATGGCACCGAAGCACTGCAGGGACAAGCCAGATCGAGAGGTGGAAACAAGCAGGAAGTGGGGACGGCCACCAGTGCCCAGGCTGGCACCTGCCCCATCCTCCTTTTCCAACCTGAACTCGCCCCAGGCCGACCCTGCCTCTCCTTCCTTCTCTCCCGATCGCCCCCTCCCAGATCCCAACTGGCCCCTGCAGCATCACATGGTAGATTTTAGTCTTTGCTTAAATTAAAAAATTAAATATATATACATATATATACTGTACACACAGGACAACAACAGAAGAGTGTTGAAAAGGGAAGGATGGGCTGGGCAGAGGAGGGCAGGGCTGTGGAGAGAGGAGAGAAGCTGGGGCTGGACAAAGGGACAGAGCGGGAGGGGAAGGGCGAGAATTTAGGGGACCAGAATGGGGGGCAGTTTATTTTACAATAAAAACAGGAGTTCAAACCTCAGCAGAACAGGACTCTGGGATCCCCAGAGGGCCTCACCCCACACTGAGTGAGGAGGGGCAGGCTAAGGGGGCGAGGAAGGTGGGCGGGGCTCGGCTTCAGGTCTGGATGACGAGTCCCAGGGACAGAGGGGAAGGACTGCAGTCTCAGCTTCTCCGCGACTTTGAGTGTTGAATAAGCCACTGTAGGGTAATGTCTGGGTGGGGACAAGAGAGAAGGTTAAAAGGCCCTCAAGTGCTGGGTGCTCTGGGGAGGGAGTGGGGAAGCACACTTGGGGCTTCCAAAGCAGCAGAGGTCAACTCCAAGGTCATCAAAAGCCAGGGCTATTCACACTCCAACAGCCACAGCAGCCCACAGCGGCTAAGAAGGGAGTCAGCACTGGGAGAGAAACAGAGTCCCAGGATGTCACAGGCTGGAGGGTCTGGGAATCACCTGGTGTCCAAACCCAGAAATTTACAGGGGGGGGGGGGGGAGTGAGGCCCAGACAGAAGGGAGGGATTTGCCCAAGACAGAGTTGACGGCAGGGCATCTGGGCCTCCCGGCTGCCTGCTCTACCCTAGAAGAACCACAGAGCTCTGGTCTTAAAGGAAAACCTGTGGCGTGAGCACCTCTGAGTGCCGCTGTGCTCCAACAAACGCCCAGAAGTGCCTCTCCCCAAGGCTATTCCCTAGACCGCCAGCAACACCCTCAAACCCACGCACCAATGTTGTCCTTTTCTTTGCAGGAGATGGAGTAGCAGCAGATCTCTCGGTCCTGGATGGCAGACAGATTCCTGGCAGGGGCAGAGGAGAGTTTGCTGAGACTGGGATTGCCCAGGAGGGCTGGGGCTAGGGTGGGTCGGGTCCATTCCTGGCTCAGGGAGAAGCAATGGGGAGGGTTGAGGCGCCAGGAAAGGTGGGCTCTGCTGCACCGTGTGGTGACATGAGAACCTGGTCTGGTGGCTGGGCAGGGAGGAGGTCTAAAGAGCTGCCTAACTCACATTTTCTCAATCAGCTCCTTCTCATCCAATGCTCCGGGGGAGGTCTCGCTTGTTTCCCAGGACTAAGACCTACGGAGAAGGGAGGACAAGGGTTGGTTCTCAGGCAGCTGTGCCCAGGCTGTCTGGGTGGCGAGCTGGCCTGCTGTTCCCAGCCATGCCCCACTGACTTCCCCGGTGACGTCCTCCCTTCCCCCTCTCCCTCCATGAGGCTCGCTGACCGGGATGCCCTGCAGCTGAGGTTTGTCCAGTAGGTTGTGGAGCTCATTCTTGGAGGCCTCAATCTTCTCCTGGTCAGCAGCGTCCACCATGTACCTGGGGAAAGGCAGGGCAGGGACAAGCACGCTGATACCAGGGCAGCAAGTGGGAAGCAAGAGAAGCTGGGCTGCCTCTGCCCCGTGGGCGATGGGGCCTGGCTCCGGGCAAGGGACTCAATGGATGTTTTTTCCCTGCAGTGAAAAAAGCTGCAGGGGCTCCTGGGGCCTGTCCCACCCTTCCTCAAAGCCCAAGTCTGGGGCAGCTGTTACTCGTGCAGCAAAGCTTGGGCTTTTTAGAATTAACCATAAACCCCTTCCAAAGTGACCCACTTATGTTTTCATGAAAGACGAGATAAGACTGAGTGGGAAAAAAGCAAGTCCCAGTAGATTTCTTGCAGCAAGATGCTCTATTTATCAAGTTAAAGTTAAAAAACAGGGAAGTGGGAGTAGCTCTGTGGTTGAGCACCTACTTCCCATGTACAAGGTCCTGGGTTCAATCCCCAATACCTCCTAAAAAAAATAAGTAAAGAAAACCAAGCTATGGCTTGGTTTTATGTATACATATATACATAAAAGTATATACAGATTCACATAAATTTTTTTTTTTTTAATAATGTTTAAAAGCAAGGAAATGAACCATTTAAGACACACAAGCTTCAGAAGAGCATAGATGTGGGGTTGCGGGGAGGCAGGGAGAGGAGAGGAACACAGAGGTACATCAGGTTTGTGGCTCTCCAGGTCTGTGACTGGGAGTTGGGTGCCCAGGGCACTTATGAGATAAGAAACCAGCAGCAACCAAAATAAAGGTGGGCCGTGTGTGGCCAGTGTGTCAACGGACCCAGGAGTAGCCCTAATCCAATTCTGAGCTTCCGAGGTCCTTGTGGGCAGCAGGGTTGGGGGAAGGAGCAGATAAGGCCGAGGGTCCTGTGGGACCCCTGCCCTGCCACTTACACGATGGCACTCACTCCTCGGCAGTAGCGCTCCCACATGCTGCGGAATCGGGGCTGTCCCCCAATGTCCCAGAGCTAAGAAGAAGAGGGAGAGACGGTCTCAGCGGGCAACCAAGACAGCCTTGGTTCTTAAGGACCCACTCCTCCCATGCCCTCCAGCTCCTCCCAGGCACTCTAGCTCCTCCCATGCCCTTCAGCATCTCCCCTGCCCTCTAGCTCCTCCCACACCCTCCGGCCTCCTCAGCCTCCACTCTTCACTCCCTTTTCTCTCCAGATTGGCTCCCTCCCTCCCTCTCCCTGACTACCTCTGAAGCTTCTGCTTTCTTTTCCCAACTCCTCAGCAATCAGCCTCAAGGCTCTGCTTTCCTCCCAGCGGCCTCCGGCTGCCCGCTCCACCTCCTTCCGGGCCCTTTCCTGGGCCCCCGCCCAACACCTCCGCGGCCCCCTCACCTTTGCCTAGTGCGGTGCCAGTTGTTCCGTGCCACTCACCTTGATGGTCACATTCCCTTTGGTGATTTTGCGCATGTTGAAACCCACGGTGGGGATCATGTCCTCATTGAACTGTCCCGACTGGAAGGAGGAGCCAGAGTTGGAAAAGGTGCAAAAGTAGGTGGGACCCAGACGTGCCCTCCCTGACAGCCACAGACCAAGAGGCTGCAAGAATAATGTGGAGGTGGGGCCAGAGCGTCTCGGACTCCTCAGCTGGGGATCACAGCGGCCACTCCTGAAAGCCCCTGCTCTCAGGTGGGGCCGCCCGTGACCAACCCAGGTGTCCCCCCGCTCCTGGAGATCTGGGAAGAGGACCGTCTTCTTTGGGCACTCTCGAAGTCCCTCAACCTGGACTGAGAGCAAATTCTTCCTACGGCCCGACCTACATCTGCTGTTATAACAGAAGCCCTTTATTTAATCTCCAGCAGAAGAGGAAGAATAAGTACCTCCCAGCAAAAGAACTCCAAACAGATGGCGCTCTACCGGTCAAGGGTGATCTCAAGGAAGGCAGATTTTGTTTTCACCAGTAGCAAATATTCAAGCCAAACTTTTTTGGAAAGGTTAATTCTGTCGTGTCCTCTTCCCACCCCACACAACAATGCCAAGCAATTTCTGGAAGGTCCTTGGCTTTGGTTTATGTGTACTGTACTCCACGTGATAGGATAGATAATCCACACTCTTATCTGTTCACTTATCTGTCTCCTCCTCCCAGGACTGATTGCTTCTTTTTTTTTCTCTCATTGTCTGTCTTTTTCTTTCTTTAGTAAGCACTGGGAACTGAACCTGAGACCTTCCCTGTGGAAGGTGGGCACTCAACTGCTTGAGCCACATCCGCTCCCGACTGCTTCTTGAGAGGAACCAGGACTTTATTTTAATATTTGCTGAATAATTGGGAGATGACTGTAATTCCATTGCTCATAACCCATTTTCAAATTCTATTAATTTCCATTTCTCCCTTCTAAATTGTCTCCATGATCTCCAGATTGTTCTCAACTGGCCACAGGCCTCAAATGAGCCCAGACCACACTCCCTCCAAGGGCTGTTTCTGAGTTCACACATAGGATGCTTCTGCTTAGCCCCCAGAAGCAGGGGAGGGAGAGGAGGCTCACTCAGCCCGGAACCTGAGGATGGCAGCTGGGCTCCTTTACCACGCCCTTTTCTTCGACTGGATGGAAAGAATGATTTACCTTAGGTCACACAAGAGGTCAGGGGCCCTGACCACTAGCCAAAGTGTGGGAGATGAGCTTTTCCTACTCAGAGCCTGCAAATCTCAATGACGGCTCATTTGAAGGACAGTAAACTGGTTCCCTTTTATCTGCAGGAACCACCCAAACCCACTGACTAAGGCCCTGGGATGACATGAGAACTGAGTACCCAGGACTGATGCCCAGGGACAACGTGGAACAGGGGCTCCTATCCTGGGGTCCACATATGAGCTTCAAAGATTCCCAGGACTCCCTGAAATGGCATATAATTTTTATGTGTGCAAATTTTTATTTGTATGTGCACTTTTATGGAGAAAGGGTCCATAACTTTTATCAGATATCAACGGGGTTCAAGAGCTCACAGAGGTTAGAACCCACTGGGGAAGGAGAGTCCTTAAGGATGACTGAAACCTCTCTTGCTAAGGAAGGTCAGCGATTTAACTACCCGACTCCCAGCTGAAGTCCACTGAAGTTCACTCCAACCCCATCCAAGCCGATTAAGAACAATCCAGGGGAAAGAGACTTGGCCCAGTGGTTAGGGCGTCCGTCTACCACATGGGAGGTCCGCGGTTCAAACCCCGGGCCTCCTTGACCCGTGTAGAGCTGGCCCATGCGCAGTGCTGATGCACGCAAGGAGTGCCGTGCCACGCAGGGTGTACCCCGCATAGGGGAGCCCCACGCACAAGGAGTGCTCCCCGTAAGGAGAGCTGCCCAGCGCGAAAGAGAGTGCAGCCTGCCCAGGAATGGTGCTGCCCACACTTCCCCCTGCCGCTGACGACAACAGAAGCGGACAAAGAAACAAGACGCAGCATATAGACACAGAGAACAGACAACCGGGGGAGGGGGGGGATTAAATAAATAAATAAATCTTAAAAAAAAAACAAAAAACAGCAACAATTAAAAAAAAGAGGAAATACCTAAAATCATTTAAAAAAAAAAAAGAACAATCCAGTTTGAGGAAGGAGGCCCATTTCTTATTTTATTTTATCATTCATCATGGGTGAGGCTGGACAAAGACACATTAGCCTCTCTGGGCCACTTGATGTCCCAGTGTAAAAGGAGGGAGAAGGGGTTGGTTTCTTTAAGATTGGACAATAAGGGTCACAAAGTGCTTGGAAATAGTTTCAATGCAGCATGGGGAAACATCATTGCTCTTTGCCAGCTAGAAGATCTAGAGCCTCCCAAAGAAATGAAAAGCCTAGCTGGCAGAATTTGACCTTGGGCAAAGGGGGATGCTAGGAGAGCTATCAAGGAGTCTAGCTCCCCAGCACCAGTATTTTCTGTTCAGCAGAAAATTGGAATTAAGTTGGAGTTAGCCTATGACAACTTCCTTGCTAGTGCCTTCTGATCTCGCATACTTCTCCTTTATGGTTGGAAGTAAAGGTAAAAGTCATTGAGTCCAACCTCTGGTCCCAGACTTGAATCCCCTCTGGCTCACTCCTTGAGTCAGCCCTGACTATCAGAAAGTTCTTTATATTGAGTAAAAAAATCCATCGTCCTATAATTTTCACACCTTGGATACCCCAAGATTTGTTCTTCCAGGGGGCAGTCTTTTTAAAAAAATATTTGAAAGTGACCCTCTCATTTCCCTCTGGCAAAACATCCCCCATTTTCAGCATCATAACTTTTTTTCAGGACTCAAAGGATCAGCTTTAGGCTCTTATAAGCATTGAAACATCTCTTTATGATTTTTTTTTTCAGTTCACATTAACCTGCTGAGCAGCTAGACACACTAAACTCAATTTCTATTCACAGCCAGACCTCATAGAGTGAGCAGAAAAAAAAGGAACAGAGAAAGAGCAGAGACACACAGAGGCCAAGTGAATAGGCGAAGGTGGCTCAGAAATTCAGTGGTGGCATGGAACATGCCCAGGGGTGTGGGCTCCTCATTTCTTTCTGGAAGACCCTCCATGGTGATTATACTCGGGATGGACAGAAATGCTGGGACACTGGAGTGACCCTGACATTGGAACGCTAACTACGGTCCACAAGGGGTGGTTTTTCTTGGGAAGCCTCTTAAATGAGAGGAAATTTAGCCTGCACTTTTCTCCTAAGATGTGCCAGGTCAAGTGGCAAATTTAATATCAGAATAGGGAGCACATCAGATGAGGATGAGGACCCTCTCCCAAATATAACAGAAACTCTTGGCCCTGGCAGTGGAACTTGGGACTTTTGGGTTCTTGACCTCCATAGCCCCCCACCTAGAGGCATCTACAGGGAAGACCTCCAGACCAGGAAACTGAATCCACCTGGATACCTCTGGCTAGACCCTACCCAGCAGCAGGGCTTCAACAGTGCCCCTGTAGGGATGCTTTCCTGGGGGCTGCAGGTGACACCTAAGCTGGGACCTCAGAGCAGCAGCAACTCCTTTCTCCTCTCAGCCTTCCTCAGCGACACCTCCCAGATTTTAATCCCTGGAAGCCAAGTCAACCAGGCCTGCAGAGCCCAGATCAGAGTCCAAGCACTGTGTTCCTACCCTGCCACCCAAGAGTCCAGGTCAAGGCCAAGTCTAACCAGGGGGTCTCTGACTCTAGGGCCAGAGTCTGGGCAGAAAGGAGCCCAGATCGTGCCCCAAAGACCAGCATCGGCCCACAGAGCCTGCCCTGTGGGATGAGGAGCCAGAGACACTGGGTGGAGGAAGGGGTGGAGGTCATTTACAGAGCATGTTTGGGAAAGGAAGCCCGTGTCCAATCATATGACTGCAGGTCCCTGCCCCTCCAGCCTTCCCTCTGCCCTCCTGCTCCGGTCTGGCGGGGTGACATCCTTTCCCTGGAATGCTCTCTTCTGGGATGCCGAGACCTAGCAGGGAGGTTCTACCTTCTACCAGGCTGTGCAACAACACTGGCAGAGAGGTACCCGGGCTGGCCGGCCACGTTCCTTTGCAGACCTATCTCATCAGCACCTTTGGCCAACCCCCAGTTCTCGAAACCCCATTTTTGGGACTGGGGCGAGGTCCCTGGACAGCCCAGCCCCTGTACCAAGCCGCCTTCCTTCTGCCCCACAAGCCCAGTTCAGGCAGCCTCTGAAACGCAGGCCGCAGCCATTACTGCAGCCTCAGCTCACACACCCAGAAGAGCTCATCTTCCCCTTTTTCCTTTTCTTTCTTTTTTTTTTTTTTGTTGAGATTTTAACTCCTTCCCCCCCACTCTCCTGGCACTGAAAGACTCCATTATACCCCACCCCCCCAGCCCTGACCACCCAAAGCCCTCAGAGTCACTCACTCCCAGGTCCCCAGGTGGGCAGTGTCCCTCCAACTCATCCTCCCTGGGCTGGAGCACCACCTCCTGCAACTTCTGAGCCTCCAAACTCCCTTTATGATGCCCTTCTCCCTAACTAGGCACCTCTGGTTGGAGAGGTCAGGGTAGAGGCTGGGCCTGGGCCAGGGACCTCCGCGGACTCTGCCCCAAGGGGTTACCTCCCCTCCCCCTCAGCAGGGCCGGAGCTTCCTCTTCCGGCAAGGTGGGGTTAAGCCCACAGGGTGGGGGCCGGGCTGGCCAGGCCCCTGCCCCAGGCCGCCCCGCCCGTGACCCTCCTCACTGGGGGGGGGGGGACCTGTCACTTTCGCCCCGTCATCGGCGAGCACTGGGTGCCTCCTGCCCCGGGACCCCTGCGGTGCCGACCGGGCCCCGGGGCACCAGCCGTGTCTCCTCGTACCCCCCAGGCGCGCCCCCAGCCGCGCCATCCCGGCCAGGAGAGCGGGTCGCGCGCCTCCCGGGCCCCCCACGGGCAGTGCTAGGCCCCAAGCGCTCGGGGCCCGCTCCTCCCCCGCCCGGCGCCCGGCGGTGCCCGGCCACGCCAGGCGGCGACCCCGGCTCATCCGGGCGCGGCGCGGGCGGACACAGGCCCGACCCGGGCGCGCGCCCCGAGCCCTCGTACCGCGATCACGTTGACGAAGGTGGTCTTGCCCGAGTACTGCAGCCCGACCAGCGTGAGCTCCATCTCCTCCTTCCAGAACAGGGCCTTGAACCAGTCCAGCAGCTTGTTGAACAAAGCGATCATGGTCGCTGCCGCCGGCCCCGCCCGGTGCCGGGTCCCCGCCGCCCCTCGCTGGCCTCGCGCTGCGGCCCGGAGCGGCCCCACCCCGCTGCGGCCCGGGTCCCGCGGCTCGGTGCGGGCGGAGGCTCGAGCGCGGCGGCGGTCGACTCGCTGCCCCCGGATCCGCTCGCCGATGGGTGTGGCTTCAGCGCCCTCCTCCGCCGCCGCCGTCGCCGCCCTCCCGTGCGGCCCGGCCGGGTCCTGCTCGCACCCGAGAGCGCGCTCCTCCCGCGCTCCCAGCCGGGGGCGGGCGCCGGCGGTTGGGGTGGACGGGGCGCTAAGGGGTAGGGGCTGGCCGGCCGCTGGCACAGAGGGGCACCTTAGGAAAGGGGTCTGGTGTTATCCTTTGCCCCTTCCCTGGTTGCCGCGCCCAGACTCGCAGCCCCTTCCTCGGTAAAGGGTGGTAGCTCGAGGGGGTGAGGTCCGGGTTTAGCAGGAGCGTTTCCAGGTTGAAGAAGGGTGTTTCGCCCACTTCCAGGACACGAAAATGGGGTTTCTATGAAAGGGAAGCACCTGGTAGCTTTTTGTTTCCTTAACCCTCCCTCTGTGCATCCCTGGGTGCTGCGTCTCCATCTTCCCCAAGCGTGCCTAGAGGAGAGCATGGAGGGGATGGGGGTCTTCAACGAAACGAGAGACCCCAGGCCCCTCCAGACACTTGGTTAGGATGCGCCTGGCCCAGTGTGAAAGAGGTGTTCGAAGTTGTGCTGGTTTTTTTAACTAGTATCACCATAGCACTGGGACAGACCAAACCCTGGCGTGGGATTTCCAGCGAGGAAGCTCCATGGGAAAGGACAGTGTTGGCCTGTTTTGGTAAAACCACAGTTTTCTTCCGGAGGACTGACGGTGGCGTAGGGCCCCAGGGCTGCCCCAGTCCACATCCTGGGAGACCTCAGGGCTTGCTCAGCCCACCAGCCTGTCGCCAGGGCTGGCTGCACTCCACCGGCCCCAGGCTGCAGGGCCGTCCCCAGTGGTCCTTTGGCTTGTCATCCAAATATACTTACCCATAGTCTATTGTTTTAGTCAAAAGTGAGTCAACTATTTGTATTGATCATATCTGTCAAACCTAAGCAAGAATTAGATGACCCCAGGTGATCAGGCAATTGTCAAAGTGAAAGAATCACAAAGTCTTGGACCAGCATAATATCCTGCTTCCCTATGCACCATCTTTCTAGCCTCTACTCAGCTTTTAAACATTTTTTATTTTGGTAACATAGACACAACATAAAATTTCCCATTTTAACCACTTTCAAGTATACAATTCAGTGGTTTAATGACATTCTTGAAGTTGTACTATCATTATCACCACCCATTACCAAAACTTTCTATCAGCCCCAACAGCTGCCCATAGCCTCTACTCTTTAGACGTTCCTCTCAAGCTTCTGGTATACCTCTGTCTCACTTCTCATATTGACTTCTTTTTTTTTTTTTCAGGAGGCACTGGGGATTGAACCCAGGACCTTGTACATGCGAAGCAGGCACTTAGCCACTGAGCTACACCTGCTCCGCTCCAGTTTGTTTTACGTGTCCCTGAAAGTGCTAGGAAAGTACATATCAACGATCTGCAGCCTGTTCCTGGACTATGGATTCTTGCTCTCTCTATTGCTATAAAGAAGCACCAGAGGCCTGAGAGGATGGAAAGAAGGAAGAGGCAGGCATCTAAGAGGTCTTTTATTTTCCCACTCGGTTACTTTTCCAGAGCTCGTGCCCTCTAAGTTCTGGGATGGGGTTGGGGCAGCAGCGCCAGGGGTGGGCAAGTCCATGGAGCTTTGCAGTTGCTTCCCTCCTGGCAGGGTCAGGCACTTGAAAGCCCCCCACCCAGCTTCACCGGCATACACAGTGCCTTCACAGGGGTCAGAAAAGGTGGGGGTGCAGGTGACCCCATTCCCGGAGGGAGGGGTCCCTCAATAAGGCCAAGCAGAAGCATTAAGACAATTAACTTCAGTTTAAACTCTGTGTGTTCTTCAGGAAAGACGTCATGAGTAAAGAGGCCCAGCTGTTCTCCAGGATCCAGTTCCTTGGGGGTTTCCACAGAGAAAAGGCATCTGCAAAGTCAAACGCCCAGGGCTGGGTGCCAGGAGACGTGGCGCCTTACCTTCGTCCCCAGAGACAGCCCATCTTAGAGTCAAGAAGGGCAGAGTCTGGATGCCTCCCTGGAATGCTGAATTCTGATTTAGGGTGCTCTGGAAATTGGATTGCTGCTGAGATGGATGAGGGGAGTTAGTTTTCTGGGGTGGGCTGGATGGAGTACCAGTTCATCCTGAGCCCCATATCTGCATGGAGTGGTTATAATTCCAGATTGTTTATGGAAACAACCAAGCTCTCCAAGGATACTCTGAAATGCAGGAGCAGAGGATGATGGGGGGCCGGTGCTGGCTCTTGGTCTTCTTTTCTCTCCTGGGAACCCAGAATATCTTCTGAGGTCACAGAAGCAAGGCAGAGGATGCTGGGGTCTCCCCAGGGAGTAGCTGGGGTGAGTACCTGGCAATTATGGAGGCAAGAACAGCCCTTTGGGCCTCAGAGAGGTCCCCACACTTTCCCTCTTCCAGAGATTTCAGTTGCCTGAAATCACTCTTCCAACTTGTTCACATGTAGAAGCAGGAGTGATCTGCGTCTCTGCTCCCTTTGGGGGGTGTCCAGGCCTCACAGATTTGTTGTGGGGGAGCTGGGAGTCCCTGCTAAGATGCTGAGCACTTGATCGAGGTCAGGGTCAGACTTTGCTGGCTCTTGCATCCGGCCAGTACTTGGGGAGGGGCTGAGTGGACGAAGATCTTGGAATCACTCTCTAGCCAGCCCCAGGACGGGATTTGGCTGGAATGGCTACCAGGAGCCTCTCTGTTGCTTTCTTATTATGGCAGCAAATCACTTGTCCATATCATAGACGAGGAGCCTGAAGCTCTCATAGAGTGTTTTAGAGAAGACCAGGACAGCTGGGCACCTTTCTCAGGTGTTGCAAGTGCCACTCCTATCTTTAAGTTCAGAGAGACATGGAGTTCCCCCCACTGTCCCTCTGGGGGCACTGGAGGAGGAGGTGTGGCCAGTGGTGCAGACCTGGAGTCTGCTCCCCCATCCTCACCAAGGAGGCACCCATTCCCCTCCCCATCTCCAGATCTCATGGCCCCCTTTCTCCAGACCCCCGTTCCCTGGCCTGAAGGGAGGCTGGCACCTGGGCTGGTGGAGGGCGGCTGGGGTCAGGGGCTGGGTGCCTTGGGCAGCTGGGCTGCATAGAGGGCCAACGTGTGGTGCAGGAACTGGTATTGCTCCGTGGTCTGGATCATCCCCCCCCTGCAAGGAGAAACATAGAGACCCTGGGTGCCGATGGCCAGGGAGCTGGCTGGGGGCTCAGGTGCAACACCCCTGTGGTCCTGTTGGGTTCTATGTGGGAAAGGGTCAGCTCCTTGCTGTTTCTTTATCCTCTACTTCTTACTGTTTCTTGTTGCCCCTTGGGTCTCTCCCCATGAGGGGAGCCCCTCTGCCTCTTACACGGGGCTGAGCCCAGGGGCCGGGTGTTGAGGAGGAGATGCCCTCACCTTGGCACTAAGTCCTTCCTGCTCCCCTCGGTTCCTGGGACAGGACTGGGCTGCTCATCCCTTAGGCTGGGCCAGGAATATTGCTGAGCCCCAGGTGTCCTTGTTCCAGTGATCTTAAAATTGTGATTCTGTGCATTTGTATAGCTGTTCCCATTTTCTAAAGCACTCTCACATGGGCTAACTCATTCCTTACAACAGCTTTCTGGGGAAGGGGTCTTTATCTCTCTCTAGATAAAGAAACGGGGGCTGAGGGAAGCATAGTGACAGCTCAGGGAGTACACGTCAGAATCTGAACCCTGATTCCCTTTTCTAAACGCAGTGATCTTCTATTTTCTGTGGCTGCCTAGAATCTATAATCAACCCTACCCTTATCCCCCCAACTTTCTCCTGAGTAGGAAACTTAGAAGAAAAAAAAGAGATGGAAGGTTCGTGTAAATCCATAGAGGAGCATATGTAGTTCTGAGCTAAAATTCCTGATAGAGATTATTCTTTGATCATTGAAAAAAAAAAAAAGCTCTTTAGCAAAAGGGGTCCTTTCTTTTCTTGCCGGAAGCACCTGGTGGTGACGTGTCTGTAAGTGGGAGGTACTAGGAGGTGCCAGTGCCACTTGCTACTGTTGCTGGAGCCTTCGACCTCCGTGGACCTACCTGTCCAGCCGTAGTTGGCACACGATCCCCAGAATGTCCACTTCCCCTCGGGCCTTCAGCTGTTGACAGCCAATTCGGGTGGCGATGAAGCAGCCAGTCCGGCCAATCCCTGCGCTGGATGTAGCCAGGAAGAGGATGGGGTGGTCATAGGCGGTCAGGAAACACCGGGGTGGGGGGTGGGTGTGAGGGGGCAGGCCCCAAGCTATGGAGAATGCAGTGGGACCTGAGGGCCCTCTATTGGGGTGGGGGCGGGGGGGTGGCAGTGAAGAAAGGTAGCCAGAGCTTGTAGATTTCCGGCTCCCTCGGAGGCCCCTAAGGAGGCAGGATATAGCTGGCACTAGAGGAGTCTATGGTTCTTATCAGCCCCACTTGAAGTCTAATCCAGGTCACCCTCCTGCCCCTGTGGGCATTTTGATGTGCTCTCTTTGCTCAGCAGCCTACAGTGGTTTCCAACTGACCATCTCCCATGGGGGGGCTTGGTCACCCCATCAGTCCTTATCTCACCCTGACTTCCTCTCAGCTCGGACTCACTGTCAGCAGCTGCTCCGCTCCGCCCCTACTGTTTCCCATCTCTGTTCTTCTCACAGTCCCTCTCTCCCTGGTCGGTTCTATCTTGGCCTTTCTTTTACAAACCCCCCGCCCCCCAGGCCTCCCCTGCTTTAGGAAGTTTTCCCATGTGAGCCCTTGATAGAAACCACTAGTGACACTATGTCCGGGGACCACCTGCAGGTGGGTCCACGTGCCCCTGTCTGAGTTTCTTGCCTCTGTGCTGTTCTGTTTAGCATATGCACTCCTGACTGGAGTTTCCTTGCTTTAAATCTTGTCCCTGCATTGGCCCAATCTGCTCTGCAACCAAAGTGTTCTTTTAAAATGACCTCTTCCCAAGCTTCTTAGCCTGTCCTTCAAGGCCCCTCGATCTGGCCTGCACTTGCCTTCCAGCCTCATCTCTCATCACCTGACTTACCTAACCCTGCTCCCAGCAATGTACCATTTTTTCTTTTTCATCTCTCAGCCTGTGCACACTGCTGTCGTATCTGCCTAGAGCACTCTCCTTCCTGGAATGACTCCCCTTTCCCCTCTGCACTTGGCTAGTTCACCCTCGGGGCCTTAGCTTAGCTTAGATGTCCTTTCTCCTGGAAAACCTCTAGCCAGAGGTCTGGGTTAGGAGACCTGGTTCTGTGCTCCCTGAACCACCTCTGTCGTAGCTTTCATCACGTTGTGCTGTACTGAATTGTTTAATCTGCTGTCTTTTCCACCAGACTAGAAATCTGTTAGGGCAGAACTGTTTTGTTCATGGCTGTCTTCCTAACATCTAACAATGTGCCTGACAAGAAATAGTTTTCAATCAATATTTGCTGAAGGCATCAATAAGTACTCCAACAGCACCATGCTCATCTTCTCCCTCAGCCGACTGGGAACTCATGATAGTCCAGCCCTTCTCCTTTATGTTGCTTTATCATACTTGGGTGTCCAGCCCAGATGTCTGGGTGCTACACGAGGGGGAAATAAGGACAGAGCACTTGCTGAATGACCTACAGCAGGGCTTCTTAACCATTTTTGTTCCACGGACCCCTTTGCCAGTCAGATAAAATGAATACTACTGTAATTTATTTATTGTTTACATTCATAAGTGAAGGAAATGCTAGATTTCAGTGAGAGGTCAGAGAAAATAAAGATAAGAAGTTGGTTTTTTTTTTCACTTCAAGCTCTCAGAGACCCTGAAATCTTTCCACAGACCCCTTGGGGGTCCGTGGACCTCTGGTTAAGAAGCTCTGGCCTAGAGGTTCCTGTCCAAGTAAGGCCTGGGCCTGCCTGACCCTGTTCTGCTTAGACCCCTTCCCAGGGGAGACCACGTGGGAAGGCTACCTGGGGGGAGGCCACGGACCTGCAGTGGACCACGATGGGCCCAGCGTTGGCACCTGTCTCTGGGCTCTCCTCAACTTCGGCCACCAGGCGCAGCAGGGGCCCAGCGGATTCCGGGGTCTGGTGGTCGGGCCAGGCCGAGAAGAGGATGTGCTTCACTGACCGGCATTCCTCCTGCAGCTGGCAGGGGGCAAGGTGTGAGAGCCTGGTCGGGCGGGGGCACACTTCCCACCTGCTTCTCTGGTGCCAGAGGAAGGCTAGGGTTGGAATTACCTGGCGGGAATTCATTGCCCAGGAGCAGGCAGGGTGGGCTCTTGTCCTGTTCATCATACCCTACTACCCCCTCCTCCGAAATGCTGGGAGGAAGCACTGTTCAGGGAGAGGGGAGACCCAAGTTCAAGTCCTGGCTCTCTCTAACTAGCACATATATTGGGTAAGTCCCTTAACTTCGTTGTCTTTGCCTAAAAGATGGGGACGGTGACATCATATTGTTCTACTTCCCAGGATGCTTTAAGAATGGCGAGATGATAGATAAATACCTTGAAAAGTATAAAACACTGTATAATAGTAGAAGGCATTTTAAAAGCATTTTTGCACAAGTTAATATACATCCTTTTCAACCGTCGGTCATTCCTTCAGCACCCTTCCTGAATCCTCACCTCCTCTCACCTGGACCACTCAGCATAGGTGGATGGTACTTCCTGTTGGCCCCTATTTGGTTTGTTGGCTCTACTCTATTACACTAGAGGCTCTCTGAGGACAGTGCCCAAGATTTTCTTTCTTCTGTGCCTCAAGCATCTATTTCAGATCTTTCAAGAAGGTTTAGACGAGGAAGTCATTTGGCTCCCACTGAAGGCTCCCACCGAGTCCCAGGATGCTGGAGGGGGCCCCAGCTCTAGGGCCTGGCCCCAGAGGGGCGCGGGTACCTGGATGGTGAGTTGCCGCACAGTGTATTCTGGGCGCTCCTTCACGTCCCGAATGCAGATCCGAAAGGGTCCATAGGTTTCCTCTTCTGTGGGCCAGTAGTGGACACATTTCTAGAGGAAGGGAGCTGGGAGTCAGACGGGGGAAGTGTCTCAGCTGGAGCAGGGCAGGTAGACAGAAAGGGGAGCGTCTCCTCTTCCCACTTCCCACCCCCTCCGGAAGGGCGGGACCTGCCTGGGTAAGCCACTGGGGCCTGGCTCTCTTAAGCTCGACACCTGCCGTGGGAGGGCCCACCATCTCCCACAATCTGGTAGACCGTCTCCAGGGGGGTATACCTGAGGTGTGAGCTGGGGCTGGCTGTAGGTGTTCTTAGCTTGGGGGGAGCTCCTCGCCCTGAGCAGCCCAGTGTAGTGTTTGTGGGTGGTGGGGGTGGCGTAGCCCTCTCTGGGTTCCCCAAGGCTGTGACTCTGCCTCCTACCTCCTTGCCCTCTCGGAGCTGAGTGAGCATGACAATGAGGGACACCTCTTCCTGCCACACCATCTCCCAGAAGTCCGCCACGGTGTTGGGCATGGGGCCCTGGGTTGCAATGTAGACCTTCTCCTGCCCGTCGTAGCCCTGGGGAGGCGGAGAGTGAGCGCGGGGCTCTGGGGAAACCCCAGGCTCCGCAGGTCCTGGGAACAGGCTGAAGACAGTGCACTCCCTCACATGCAAACACCCACACCCCACAGCCAAGCGGTGGAAGGGACAGGGCTCTGGAGTGAGGAATAACTGGGTTCAAATCCCTGTTCTGCTGCTTACCCCCTGTGCAACTATAAACAAGTTAGCAGGCTCTGCAAACCTCAGTTTTCTCATCTGTACATTGGACATAATAGTATCGGCCTCACGGGAGCATAGAGCATATTGAACTCAAAGAGTCAGGGCAGGTGCTCCCTCTTTGTTCCCATCCTCCAAACTGCTGCTTTCTGCTCACACAAAATACCAGTGCGGAAACAGTGTTTCAATGATATTTGTTGAAGGAAAGTTTCCCTTTTACATACTACTTTTATGTATTTAGTAGCCACGCGTAGCCCTTCCCTCTCCCCAGTCAAGGCCCTCAGCTTCCTGCTCCTTGCGCTGATGGTGAAATCCAAACCGCTGCGCACTTGGGTTCCGCTGGGAGGCCAGGTGCTCCGCCTCTGCGCCTGGCTACAGCTTCTCGCACCTGAGCGCTCCCGACCGCTGTCCTCCCCACCGTGAGCCACCAGGGGGCGCTGCCTGGGCACCTACTTAAGCCGACAGAGGTGGGAAGTGGGTTCCTATGACTCAACACCCATCAAACCATCTCCACAAAGGAGGGGCTACTTGAGGGGCAGTTAAGGCTAGAGAGAGAGAGAGGAAAGAGAGACAGCTGCGTGCCCCCGTTCGTGCCGGCACCTTCCACGCAGACCTCAGCAGCCGTTAGCCCTCAAGAAGCTAGAGATTGGTTTTAACAGCATCGACTTCCTGCCAGCTTTAGAGGTTTGGCTGCGGCAGGGATGGGGCCATGGGGCGGGCAAGGAGCCTTAGGGGGCACTTCTTTTCGTCTGTGTCCCCAGCCTGGCAGGGCCACGGCAGCAGTGAGGCAGAGCAGGTGGGGGAGCCTGGCACGCAGGCGGCCGCGCCGCGGCCGGAGACGTCCTCTGAGGGCACCCAGTCCCCGGGCTCCCCGCTGCCACGGGCAGACCACTCACTCGGACGTAGTTGGCGTTGATGTAGTCCCCGTCCTCCTGGCTCTGGGCCCGGCTCAGACAGACACGACTCTGCGGATCTAAGGAAGTCGACATCAGCAGGGGTCAGAGGTCAAAAGTTGACCCATGACTGCAGACAACAATGGAACACGAAAGAGGACAGGTCCAGGGCTGTCACAGCGCCTTGAGGCTAAGAGGGGCCGGTACTGTGGAATTATTTTAGCTTTAGACAATAAGGGGCCACCACGCAATGTTTTTGAGCAGTGGGTGATCTGATCAAAGCAATAGTTTGGTAAGGTTGATTGGGCCGTGCTGCGTAGAATGGACTAGAGAGGAAAGGGAGTGGAGCAGGAGACATCAGATGGGAGTCACTGTTGTGTCCTAGCCTTTAGGTCATGAGGGTGTGAAATAGGACTGTAGCACTAAGAAGAGAAAAAGGTATTGTGGAGGAAGACTTTTTTTTTCTGATGGTGAAAATAGGATTCAGATGAGTGGAGTGACTTGTCCGAGGTCACACAGTGGTGAAATGGGATTAGACCCATTTGACGCCATCCTTCACCCCTGGGTGTGCTGGCCCCTCCCTACAGACTGGAGGGGTTTTTCCAGCCAACCCCAAGCAGGAATGAAGACGCTAGCTTGTGAGAAAAGGAGAGGAGACTCGTTCTCCCTGAGCCAGCCTGGCTCTGGGCAGGAGGGTGCCCCTGGGAACAGGGAAATCTCAGCGGAGGGAACTCTTCTCCTCTCTGGTGGTTTGAATTAGACCAAGTGCAAGGGCGGCTTCCCACCCTGCTTCGTTGAGTGCTCACGGCCCCTTGACCTGCCGGTGCAGGCAGAGGGCACGCGGGAGGCTGGGGCCAGATGGATTAGCAGGGCGGGAGCTGGGTGCCCAGGCCGACCTCAGGCCTTGAGACTGGCTGAAGGTAGGTTGGCTAAAAAGGGCTTTCTGGGGGCAAAAGGGGTGGGGTGCAGAGTAGGGGAGAGTCTCCGGGGGCCCCTGGCCATCAGAGCGCCTCATGCCTACCTCCAAAAAATAGGAGGTGCCTGCAGGGTCAACCCCTTTCTGCCTGGAGACCCCCGTCCCCAACTTTGTCACTGCTCTCTTGCTGGTCACTGCCCTGCCACTGTGCTGAGCTTCCCAAAGGCCCCTCTCTGGGAGCTGTCCTGAAGGGGCCCCTTCTGCCACAAGCCTTTGCCGGGCTTTTCCCACATGGAGGGGGAAGGAGGAAGAAGGCCCGGTGCAGCTAACTGTGTGATCTTGGGCAAGTTGTGCAACTTCTCTGTGCCTTGGTTTCCTCATTTGTAAAATGGAGATAATATGACCATGGTATCCAGTCCATGGGGTTACTGTGAAGAAACAAGTTCATGTAAAGGACTCATCGCTGTACCTGGCCCATGGCAAGCACCTGCAAATCCTCGTTCTTGTACTATTATTGCTGCTGTCACTGTACCCCATCTTGGGGCACGGTGTTTTCCTGGTGGAAGGAGAAGCCCCAAGGAAGGAAGTCCTTCCACTGGCTGAGGCTATACCTCGTGCCTTGTGAATTCTCCAACCCCAGGGACAGCCCACCTCCTCCGTCCCTGGCACAGGCCTTACTTGGCAAGATGGTCTTGTACCGGTCCTTGGAGGTATGGCCGGGGATGTCCAGGTCTTCAGGGTTGACAAAATTCGAGGGGATCTTCTGGCAGGGGAGGAAACGAGTGAGTCGCCAATAGCCCTTCCTAGCCTTCCTTTTCCCCCTTCGATTCTTTTCTAGGCACGCTGGGTCTCTGCCCGTTCCTTCCTGGCGTTGGTGTGCAGGTCTGGAGCGGGTGGCGGGCAGGAGAGGAGCGAGGGGGCAGCCTCCTCCCCTGAGCCCGGGGTGCCCAGGAGAGACTCAGAGGGGACCCCAGGTTCTTACCAAGAATTCCTCCTCCAGGTGCTTGGGGCTGGGTGGCTGGTGCTGCAGGGCCCAGCGGGTGAGGGGGTGTCCAGCGGTGCGCAGGAAGTGTAGGGTGACCTCGCGGGGTGTGTTCACCGAGCAGATGGGCTCCACGGCCCCCAGGGACTGCACATCCAGTATCAGCGCAACGTTGGAGCCCCGCCTGCGGGCACGGCCAGCCGGGGCCGTGAGCACCGTCGTATTTGCTCTGCTTACTGACACGTTTCCTGTCCGGTCTGAGGTCTTCTCCTGGACCCGGAGCCGTGCACCCTCCTCCCTCTGCTAGCTGCTCCCAGAGCAGCGCACCGGTGAACCCGACCGCTCTCCGCAGCTGCCCACCCCCTCCTAAGGCTCAGACCCCCACACCCAGCACCAGGAGGGCCCCCGGCCTTGCCAGAGCAGCTGTCTCCACCCTACCTGGGGTTTGGGGAGCCGGCAGAGGGATGACATGAAACTTTGTGTGCCCCAGACATGCAAATGGCATGCAAATGGGCACACGTGGTTTCCTTTCTGGATTGGAGTCAACAACTAAGGGCCCTCTGGACTCCGGCTGGCAGAGCTGGAGGGGCAGGGGGAGCAGGGAGCGCGGGGCTCTGCCCGGGGAGGGCCTTCTCTCCCAGGACAGGACTCACCTCTCCTGTAGCCGCACGTGTTTCTTGGCTGGTGCTTTGGCGGGCGGAGGCTGGGTCATGGCTGCCCGCAAAGGTGGGGTCAGTGGCCGTGGTCTGGAGCGTCCTCCCGCAGGCCTGGACCATGCTGGGGTGGGGTGCCGGGCCCAGGGGAGGCTCACTCGGCCATGGGGTTCACCTGAAAGACATGGCCCCTCGGCTGCTGACCTCTGCCTGACTGGCGGGAAAGATGCTCCCGAGCCCGGGCTGGCTTCTGCCCGGCGGCACCTGTTCTGCTCCCCAAGAAGTGGCTCGTTTTCACCATGGGAGGGGCAGGATCTCCGCAGTGGGGCCCAGGGCGGCGGGCAGTCTGGGGTTAGTGTAAGGGCAAGATAAAGGGTCGAGATGGTGGGTGATGATAGGACGGGATCCAGGGGAGGAGAGGGGACGGGGGCGGCCAGGGCCCACGGCAAAGGGGCTCTGCGCCGGGGCCCACTAAGAGAAAGCCAGGGAGGAAAGGTGAAACGTGTTCTGTGCAGAAGGAGGGCAGAAGCTCACGGAGGCTCCTCCAAGTCTGGCGAGTGCGCCTTGACCTACCCAATGGGGCCCCTTGTGGAGCCAAAGCCGCTGGGGCCCCGGGCACACCTGGCTGCTCAGCCAGCAGGGCCTTCTCCTGGCCACCCCCAGTCCCACTCCCAAGCTCCTTTCTGGCTTTGGGGGGCTCTGTCCAGGGAGGTAGGCTGGGGGCGTTTTCTTCCTCCTCCTGCCCATCCCCCCGTCTCCCGCCTCTGTAACCGTCACAGGAAATGGCCTCACCAAGCCCTTGAGCGACAGCGCATGGTGAGGCGACAGCTGGGGGCACGAGAGGGGATATGGAACTGGTTGAGCCAAACCCCGTTGGGGGACACCCCCCATCATCCAGAACTGGGGTCACGGCTAGAGAGGTGGGGGTCAGAGAAGGTGTGAGCGGGGCTAGGCCCGCAGGGGCCGAGGCGAGGGGGGCAGATGCAGGTGCTGGAGGGAGGCTCTCCTGCAGCAGGAGGGGAGTCTTGGGCCTCTGCTTCCTTGCAGAGCCCTGCAGCTACCCTGCCCTCCTGCCCTTCCGGCCTCGGTCCCGTCAGACGTGGCAGCACCCATTCCCCAGCCAGACACTGTAGCACCCAACTTGCTCTCTCGTGGACTCTCCTCGGACGTGCCCTCCCGTTCTCCCCACGGTTCGTGCCACCTAGGGCTGTGGGACTCCACTCCCCCCATTCGGGTACTTACTGAAGTGGCTGTGTCCCCCAGGCTGCCTATTGCCAGCTGTCTGTCTGTCGGTCTGTCTTGGAGGGCTGAGAAGGCCTCAGGAAGCTAGCTTCCTCCCTCCGCCCCTCCTCACTGCCACCCACGCACACCCCAGCTGCACGCTGCCCTCCTGCACCTGCTGCCGCTGCCACCAGGGGTCGGGTGCCTCCTCTGTGGCCCCCCGCGTGCAGGCTGGCGGCTCCCCAGCACCTCTGCACGGGCCCAAGTCCTGCTCCCTGGGAATGGGCAAGAGGCTGGACCTTCCCCAACACCCCTGTCCCCAGCTCCCAAAGCCTGTCTACCTCTGCAGTGTCTCCTCTGGTCTTTGTCATGTTCCGCCTCGCCTGCTTGCTGTGCAAACGTCAGTTCACCCCCAGTTAGGTGCCATCCCACAGGGGGCCCCAGGGGGCTCCTGCTCGGTTCAGACCTTGCTGGACCCCCGTTTCCCCTTCACTGCTCTGTCCCAGAGCCCTGTCCCTGGAAGCCCTCGCTCTTTAAGCCTTGGGAATTCATGGTCAAGCACAGGCCGCACCTGCCCAGAGCAGATGTGGGCACAGGCTTGGGGAGGGGTGGGGGAGAGAAGGGGCAGGAATCTTCGCTCCACATCAGCAGGGGCAGGCCAGGCCGGGGCTGCAAGGCCATCTCGGAGCCCTGCGCCGTGACCCACTCTTGGCTGCCTGCCTCTAGGCTGGGGATGGGCCAGCCAACCCGGATGCAGGTAGCAGAGACAAGCAGCAGGGGCTTCCCCCGGGCCCCAGCCCCCTTTACGCCTCCTCCCAGGACGCCCCTGCCTCCATCTACTCGGAAGACTTACAGAGAGTGGACAGTCTCCGGCCCGGCCCTCACGCCAGGCGGCTCCCATGTCCTCTTTGTGGCTGGGGTGCCCGGGTGCCTTGGACCTGGGGAGTGTCCCCCAAGCCCGAGACTCCACTGCCCCCAGCCCCTGCCCCGTCTCGGCAGGCCCCTTGCTGCCCAGCAGCCCGGCCAGGCCATGCTCGCTGCAGGTCTCCTTTCACCTCGGAACATTGCAAGCACCCTTCCCTTCCCGGCCCCCGACACGCTCAATCCCGTCCCCTTTCTCTGCCTCCCACTGCTCTGATTCAGCCGTCAAACGGTGACAGCAAAAAAGAAATGATGTACAATAGGCACAGAGGGTGGGCACGCAGGAGGGGGCGGTGGGGAGGGGCTGGTCTTCCAGTGGCCTCCAGGGGAGGAGGAGGGATGACGTGAAGGACCAAGATGACCCTTTGGGCTTTGGAGGCTGCCCACACCCACCCTGGCCCTGGGCAGGGCGACCTGGGATGGCTCTTCTCTGAGCCCCTCTGTGGCCAGTGGGTCCTGGCCTCTTGGCCCGGGCAGCCCCTGCTCCTCTAGAGAGCGGGTGGGTTTCTCTGAGGAGGAGGCAGGGAAGAGCTGGGATAGCAGTTGGGTCTGGGGCCCAGATTGGGGGTGGGTGGGGAAGCAGGGGCCTGGGGAGTCCTGAGTGTACCCGTGGACAGTGACCTGAGCCTGGCTTCTGCTTCAGCCCTCCCTGCTCCAAGCTGGCCAGTATTTCCAGAGATGGTGGGGTGGGGGCAGGAGGAGATTGGAAAGAGGGCCACCCCTTCCGGACCAAGCTGGCCATTGTTATCAAGAACAGGAAGCTGGGATACCACAGGGCTGGGGAGGGGGCAGTGGGCAGAAGCCCTCCCCCCACTGGTCTGCCAGGCACCCCCAGGTTTCCCTGGTTTAAACGCCATTGGCCATGAGCTCATCCCCCACCCCTTCCAAGGCTGGGCCCGGCGGGGGCTGAGGAGTTGGAGGGTGGGTTCTGGGTGAAGAGGGAGGAAGCTGACCATTCCTGCCCCTTCTCTCCCCCCACCCCTCCCCAAGCCTGTGCCCACCTCTGCTCTGGGCAGGTGCGGCCTGTGCTTGACCATGAATTCCCAAGGCTTGAAGGGGGAGGGCTTCCAGGGACAGGGCTCTGGCGCAGAGCAGTGAAGGGGAAACGGGGGTCCAGCAAGGTCTGGACCGAGCAGGAGCCCTCCGGGGGCCCCCTGTGGGATGACACCTCCCTGGGGGTGAACTGACCGTTTGCACAGCAAGCAGGCGAGGCGGGACATGACAAAGACCAGAGGAGACACGCTGCCCTGCCCGGGAGGCCTTGGGAGCCGGGGACAGGGGCGTCGGGGCAGGCCCAGTGGTGAGGAAGGCAGCTGGGGGTGGATTTGGGGTAGTGGTCGTGCAGGTTGCTGACGCTCCTAGTTCCCTTAGGTGTTTGGGGGAAAGGCCGCTGCTTTGCCACCCCTTGCTGCCTGCCCACTGCCGCTCACCCTCCTGTTTAGACATGCCTGCACAGCCAGGGAGGTGTGAGGCCAGAGCTGGGGCAGGAGCGAGGGCCACTTCTGGTGGGACAAGACCTGTGTCATCCCCCGGCCACGGCCCCTCCCCAGCCGGGTCTGGGGCCCTGGGCTCCTTTCTCTGGCCTCTCCAGAGAGGGCTCTGCCTGGCTGCTGGGACGCTAGCAGGACTGGAGGCCCCTGGGAGCAGCCGCCTTCCGCTCTAGAACCACCCCCCAGTGGGCCTGCGGGGGGGGGGGGCGGCTGCGGGGGGGGGGGGGGGGGCGGCTGCTCTCCAGCTCCAGCTCCCAAATCGCTGATTTGCCTTCCTGAGTTGGACTCAGTTTCCAGCGACCTTCAATGTGTGGTGAGGGTTGAAAGTTGGAGACTTTCCCATGAGTCTGAACTGCAGCTTATTAGCTGTGACCTTGGACGAGCTCAGGGCAGCCGCCTTATCAGGTTCCTCCTCCTTCCTGGGGAGGTGACAGGCGCCCCCCCTCCGGTGGTCACATGTCCTCAGGGCTGAGGACAGGAGGGCTGTGCACAGGGCTTTGCCCACAGGAAGCCCCGAGGGGCCGTGGCTGCAGAAGCAGGCCTAGCAGAGGAGCGGTCTGGGAGCAGTCTGGGAAGAAGGAACACCTGCCGGGTCTCCGGTCTCGCCTGCCACCACTCTTCCCCGCCCTCCTCGCTGCCTCCCTTTCTCCCTCTCTCCAGCTCGCCTTCAGCAAAACGGGGCCTGGGGCAGTCCCACCTGGGGGTGGGCAGGTTCTGGAGGGGAAGGAAGTCACTTCTAGGGGCCTCTAGTCCTAGCCCCGTCCGAAGACACCAGAGAGAGGTGGCCCTGCAGGGGGATGGCGGAGCCCTCGCCCCCCTTGGCTCTGGCACATGCCTCCGGAGTCTCCTGCCTCCCGCTCCAGTCATTCCCTAATTTCAGGGCGGCAAGCCGCAACTCCCTGCCTGCAGTGTCAGAACCCCCTCAGTGGGCAGGTGTATCCGGAGTTCCCAGGAGTCCTTGCTCCCTGGCAGCCCCTGGAGGCAACGGCTGCCTATAATATTCCAAGGGGAGGGAATCTTGGGACAAGGCTGCTGGGATCAAGACCCCCGGGTCTGCCTGGCTCCACGTGTCCTGCGCCCCCCGCCTCACTTCCTCTTGGGGAAGCCTAGGATCCCGGGTAGATGCTCCGGCTCCTTCCACCCACCCCGGATCCCGGGCCAGCCCTGGCTGGTTCCTTTGGCTCTGGCTTGGCAGGCCCAGCTTGTCCCTGGTCTGTGCGGAGGAGACAGAAACAGAGAGCTGGGATCTGGGAGCCTCATCCGGGGAGAGGCCGGGAGGGTCCTGAGGAGCCGCTGGTGAGTGGGACGGAGAACTGCTGTGAGCGGGTGGAGGTGGGGCTGGACTGGCCAGGGTAAAGGCTTCTGGAGGAGGGAGACCCAGGGGGTGTTTAACCAAGGCCATTGCCCTGGGCCGGGTCGTCCTGGATCCCACCCCACACCCTGACTCAGTTTCCCTGCCACCCTTGGGTGCCCGTGGGTGAGGGGACTTTCCCATTCCACTCACCCCCTAGCTGAGAGGATCAGCAATCCAGGGCAGCTCAGCCTCCTGGAGCTCCAGGAAAGAGCCTAGTTCCTTGCCTGTTTGTGTGACTCAGGGCCCTGGTGGGGGGACATTAGGGCAGAAGCATCCCCCTCCCTCTCCTTCTCCAGCCTAGAGAACGAAATGGACACCTGTTCCACAACATGCCCCTTCCTTCTCCCCAGGGACCCTCCAGGCTCCCTCCATCCTCTTTTGTCCCCAGATACCCCCACATGCACATCCATCCAGGTGGATCTGTACACCCCAGGGCCCACCCATGCATGCACTTGGCCTCAATGCACACACACAAACACGCAGCACCCCAACAGCCTGCTGCCTCCAGCCCCTTGCTGCCTCCCCACAGCCTGGCTGGTGGGGCCCAGGCCTTCCTGGCCCCTGGCAACCTTCCTGGAATGTGGGAGGGAGAAGGGGCGACTTCCCTGCCCTGAGGCCCCCTGCTGTCTCCAGCCTGGCGATTGCCTTCCCCCAGTGTGGGAGATGCCCAGGGCCTGGGTGCAGCCTGTGGGAGAGGAGGGCGGGGCGGGAAGAGGCAGCAGGGACAGCTGCCGGGAAGGACTGGGCGTTGGAGCCAGAACACCGGCACCCTGAGCACCTCTCCCTTTGGGCTGGCTCTCTCCGGGAGAAATCAGTAAGGTGCTTTGAGAGCTTGGGAGGACCCCGGGGTTCTCTAGGGAGAGGATGTGGGTTTGTCTGTGGGGGTGGATCCGGGAGGGGGGTGGATACAGCCTTGTGGTACTTTTTGTGCTGAATGGAGAGGTTTGGGCTGGGAGGTGGCTTAGCTGGCAGAACCCTTCTTCACCTTCTCCAGAGCCCCCTCTCCCGTCCCCAGGGCTTCCCCAGACTGGGTGGTGGCTGGCGCGTGCGCCTCTCCAGGTTCTGTCCCTAGGATTGCCTATGGCATCTGTGTGTCCCCAATAGGACCCTCTTTGTGGGGACTCTTGGGAAGGGTCTGAGACCCCCTGTAACCGCACCCACGTCCGGCTGCGCCTCCTCTACCTAGATTCTAATGAGGACGTCTCCACTGCACTTCTTCCCTTTGCCGCTGCCCATCAAGACTCTCTAGAAGGAGCCAAGTGAGGTGCCCCCAGGTGAGGAGGGACAGTGGGTGGGGCAAGGGTAGGATGCTTCCCCTGCCCCTTGGCCAGACTGGGCCCCCTCGCTCTCACCTCAGTTTCCCTAGCTGCTACCCTCCACCTCTTTCGAAGAGCGCATGCGTGTGTGCACATTCTCACACACACATGCACACGCTCACACACATAGGCACACACGCAGAGCTGGAAAATCTGATGAGTCTGCAGTGCCGAGTTTCCCGGCCCCCATCCAGGGGCCGGTGGGCGGCTCTGAGGTTTGGGGCCGGGTGGAGTGGGGGAGGGCAGGCCGCCCCATCTCGGCTGAACAGGGAGGGAGGCGGGGCTGGCCTCGTCGGCCTGTGCTCCCAGTGGGGGCTGCTCCGAGACAGGCTGGCTCCCACGGCAGCCGGGGTGGCCTTCAGAGTGTCTGTACCTGCCTGTTTTCCGCAAACTGCCCCCTCCCTGCTCCAGTTTGCCTCTGAGCCCTGGGCCTCCGTCCCCGGCCCCAGGGCTGTTTCTTCTCCCACTCTCTCTCCCTCACGCCCTCGGCTGCGTCGGGCTGGGGGTACCTGGGTGGGCAGCTCGAGGTGGGCAGCTCGAGGTGGGCAGCTGGCTCAGTGTCTTCCAGTGCCGACCTTTGGGCGGTGGGCTTGCCTGGACCTCTGCAGTGCTGGCAGCCAGCTGGGAGCTGGGAGGGGGCAGCGGGAACTGGGGGGGGGGGGCACCCACCGATCTAGGCAGAGGAGGGGGGGCAAGCGGACATCCCAGAGGTTTCCCAGTTGGGGGTAGGTGGACATCCAGCTACGCGCTCTGCTCCTCACCAGCAGGGGTCCATAGGCTGTGCTCCCCTCTCTGGGGATCAGCTCTTCAGGGCCACGAGGGGTGGCACCTGATGAGTCCCAAGGGCCAGCTGGGCGATTCTAGATGTACAGTCGCCGTGTCCCAAGGCCTCCAGGGCACCCTCCCGAGCCCACACGCACACACATGCCCAGCTGGCCGTCCACTCGGCACACAGGAACATGCAGCCACACGCATATTGGCAGTTTCCATGCGCACACGCGTTCTACACCGCACACACACACGGGGACTCAAGCCCCCTGTCTCCACGCGCTGCTTGAACCGATGGGCTAGCTGCCTCTGCTCCGCCCGCCTGCCTGCAGGGCCATCTGTCCTGTCCCTCCCCCAGAGCACAGGACGTTTTCCTCCCTGGAGAGCCAGCTGCGGGGAGGGGGGCAAGGCAGGCGGGGAGAAGACCTTGTCTGTGGTCCCAGAGTTACAGTCCCCTCCTCCCCAGCCCCGGCAGGGCCTGCCGCTCTCCCCTCCCGCAGCTTTGCCAAGGCTGGGCCGGGGTGTCAGGGTCCAGGGTGGAGGGCAGCCCCTGTTCTTCTGTGCCGCCGGCTGCCAGTCCGGAGCTCTGGCCTGCCCACCCTCGCCAGCCGGCCGCGGGGCGAGGGGCCTGCTCCTCCCCGCTGCCCCCCAGCCTTCCTTTGCAGACACCAGATGAGGTCCCCGCTCCTGTTCACAGCCCTTCTCTGGCTCTGGGGGTTGTGGGCCGAGGTAAGGTGGGCATGGTGGGCAGGCTGGGTGGGCAGGGACCCTGCTCTGGGCCCCCCCACCCCCACGGTGGGCCCACAGCTGGTCTGCATTAGGCGAGAAAGGAAGCCTTGCCTCCCCCCTCTTCCCCCCCGGCCCCCAACCCTGAGAAGACAGCTCAGCGCGCCCGGGGCTGCCTCCCAGGCACCCCTCTGGTTGGGTCTGGGGGACCCCTCTTCCTCATCCTGCCCTGACCCCTCTGGCTTTCACTAGGCCTGGACCCCAGAGGCCTCTGTTCATTTCCTCCCCTCCTGCAGGAAGGTGAATGCTGCCCCCTGGAAGGGTGCCCTGGCGGGGAGAGTGGAGGTGGGCATCTCGTATGCACGGGAGGCCGGAGGGCAGCAGAGCGGGCCCTTCTTTGCCTTCCCTGCTTCTTTCGGGCAGAAGAGGTACGGGGAGACTCTGACTGTGCCCCTTTGCCCCAGGACCACCCCCAAAAGTGGAGGTCAGCAGCCAGGGGCGGCCCACCAGCCTCTTTCTGAGCTGGGCAGCCCTGGAGCCTGGCGTGCCCGGCCATGCCCTCCGCCTCACCCGCCTGAGCCCCCTCGGCTCTCCCGAGGGGCAGCAGCTCCGGGCCCGTGCCAACGCATCCAGCTTTGAGTTCCGGGACCTGGTGCCAGGGAGTCGCTACCAGCTGGAAGTGACTGCCCTGCGACCCTGTACTCTGAATGCCACCGTCACCCTCACAGCCCACACTGGTGAGCGACCTGCGGGCCAGGAGGGGGTATTGCCTGGGGTTTGGGCAGGAGGTGGCTGCTCTGGGGGCTGGCAGGAGACAGGGGAGCCAAAGGGGACAACTTCGCCAAGGTTCCTGGTTCAGCGAACCATTTAGAAGCACTAGAAGAAGATGGTCGCTGCCCTTTAACCCCTGACCTTGGTGTTTCTTCTGACCTCGATGCAGCCCCATCAGCTGTCCGTGACCTGCAGCTCCACAGCTCTGGGGACCCATCCGGCCTGGAGGCCTCGTGGGGGGCTGGCCCGGGGGAGCAGGATGGCTACCAGCTTCTCCTCTACCACCTGGAATCCCAGACCTTGGCACACAATGTCTCCATGTCCTCAGGCAACCCGTCTTACAGCTTTGGCCACCTCTTGCCAGGCAGCGAGTATGTTTTGGAGGTTACCAGCTGGGCTGGCAACCTTCAAGCAAAGACCAGCATCCGCCAATGGACAGGTAAGGCAGGCACTTGGGCAAGGTCCCTGCTGGCAGGGCATCTGCAGTGGAGGGGGCAGTGGTGAGTCCAGAGCTTCATCCACAGGCACGTCCCCACGTGGCTGTGCTTCTGGCTCCCCAGCGTCAGGGTGGGTGACAGAATCCTGCTTCGGAGCCCTTTCTCAGGCTGGACTTTGCTCTCTCTGCCCTTTCTCCAGCTCCTGTGCCTCCGGATCACCTGGCACTGCATGCCCTGGGCACTGATGCGCTGCAAGCCTCCTGGAACTGCTCTGAGGGCGCTGCCTGGCTCCGCCTATTGCTCACAGACCTCCTAGGTGGCACCAACCTCACTGCAGTCGTCGGGCGAGGGGTCTCCAACCACACCTTCCTTCACCTCTCTCCAGGCACCCCCTACCAGCTGGTGCTTAGTGCTGCTGCCGGGCCTCATTGGGCAGAAGGGCCCAAGGCCATCGAGTGGACCTGTGAGTACCTGGGGGACAAGGGAGACATAGCAGAGGCTACTCAGCTATGGAGAAGCAGCCCCTCGCCAAGTGACCAGGACATGACCGGTGGGGGGAGGTCCCTTGGGAATCCTGCAGGGAAGGAGCGAGGCTCAGAGGGAGTGCTCCTCCAGTTGGCTGGAGAAGATGCTGATGGCGAGAATAGAGGCCATTACTAGAACCCTTCTACATGTCAAGCCCCGTGCTAGGCACACTCCACGTATCATCTCATTTAATCCTTACAAACAGCCCTCTGTAAGTAGGAGTATCCCCATTTTATGGTAGAGGGAGCTGAGGTTCAGGACCACGTGGCTTACAGGTGGCTTAGCTCATCAGAACCTGGGTTGGATGCCTCCAGAGCTGACTTTCCCACATTTTCGTCTCGCTTTTGCACAGAGAAGCACACTCAGGTAGTGGTTAAGCCTAGTGGGCCCTGGATCTTGTTTCTGCTCCTCATTGGCTGTGGTCTTTGGATAAATTGCTGACCTTCTCTGGGCTTCAGTTTCTTGAATAGCAGAGCCCACTTTGCAGTGTTGGAAAGTCACGGCAGGTGCCTAAACCCTCGCCGGCACACCCACCCTTGGTAAGGGTTGGCATTTCTGTTTTTGCCACCCATGGCCAGAAGGTAGCGGGCAGATCCCAGAATTCACCCAGACCGTGGCATGGTGGCTGCCAGCATCTGGGGAGATGTGGCCTGGCGCATGGAGAAAGAAGCTGGCACAGCAAGGACGGGGTTTTGGCGGGGCACTGTTGAGGTCTTTCTGCATCTGTTTCCTCCTTTTCTCCACAGATCCATCTGCCCCCCTGGACCTGGTACTGCACCCCTTGCCCCCGGAGCTCTGGGCAAGCTGGAAGGTGGGGCCAGGTGCCCAGGACGGCTTCCTGCTGAAGTTAAGGGGGCCGGTGGAGAGGAACGCCACTCTGGGCCCTGGGGCCCTCAACGCCACATTCCCAGGACCTCTTCCCACCGGACACTACGCTCTGGAGCTGAGGGTTCTGGCCGGGCCCCATGATGCCTGGGCCCAGACCAGCGCCTGGCTGGCTGGTGAGTAGGGGGCCAGGGTGGGGCCCAGCCTCGGAGCATCTGCTTCAAGAGGTGGGTGGTCCTCACCATCTGGGAACTGCATCCTCTCCAGGTTCTGCAGCCCAGCCCAGGCCGTGGTGCCAAGCTGCAGCTGGACGGGCTGGAGGCAGCCAGGGGGCCTGGAAGGCGGGCACTGCTCTACGCCAAGGGTGCCCCAGACCTCCCTGGAAACTTGCTGTGCCGCCTGGTGCCACTCAGGTCACCTTCTGTGGCCTGGTGCCTGAGTCCTGCCACTGGGTAGACATTGCCTCGTCTCGGGAAGTCACCACCCAGAGGCTCACAGGTCCCACAACTGAGTGCCAAGCACTGGTCCTTGGTCCAGCCAGGAGGCCTTGCTCTGGGGAAGGAGGCCTGGGCAGGGCCTCGCAGGGCCACAGGCACTACCTGGTTCCTTTGCCAAACTACCCCTCTTTCCAGGGCCCCTGGCACCGCAGTCATTGGAGGTTGCTGGCAGGGGCAGCCCCTCTGAACTGGCCATCAGCTGGGCCCCAGCGCCGGGGCAGTGGGAAGGCTACAGAGTCGCCTGGCACCAGGAGGGCAGCCCGAGGTCACCGGGCAGTCTCGTCGACCTGGGCCCGGACAATTCCAGCGTGGTGCTGCGGGGCCTGGTGCCAGGCTCCTGCTACACCCTGACGGTGTGGGCCTGGGCAGGGAGCCTCAGCTCCAGCACACGGCGGATCAGCGCCTGCACCCGTGAGCTCCTGCCTGCTGCCTCGGGGGGGCCGGCTTCCTTTCTCTGTCTTTCTGGGTTCTATATTCCCGACTCAGAGGGCCATGCGTCCCAGCGGGGGCCTTTCGATTGCTCTTCTAATGCTATTTGCAGGCATTTTTTTACCTCCTACCATCTTGTGGGCCATCCACCCATCCACTTTCCTTACAACTGATTTTTAATGAGTGCCTCTCATTTTCTGCATAGGGCGGTAGATGCTGAGGCTAAAAATTGTGAACAAGATAGTCTAGAAAGGAAGACTGACAAGTAAATGGATGATTTCTATACATATATAGTTTCTCCTCATTCACAGATTCTGTATTTACAAATTAACCTACTCTCCAAAATTTTACTCTAAAGTCAATACAGTGCTCATGTGTCACCTGCAGAGATGTGCAGCGTGGCAAAAAACTTGAGCTCGGTGTCGCTCTACCTTCTAGTTTCAGCTCTCTGACTGGAAACAAGTGCCCTTCTTGCATATTTAGTGCCTCTTTTTTTTCACATTTTGGTGCTTTTGGTTGGTGGTTTTACTGTTTAAAATGACCCTAAGTATGGTACTGATGTGCTGTCTAGCATTCCTACGCACAAGAAGACGTGATGTGCTCGGCAGAGAAAAAAACGTGTGTCAGATGTGCTTCGTTCAGGCGTGAGCTCTAGTTCCTGAATCAGCGCTGTGTATGAGATAAGGGGCCTTTAAACAGAAACACACATAAACCAAGGTTTTGTATTGATCAGTTGATGAAAATGTCATGGCCACGCCAGAGGCTCTCAGGAAAATAACCCTGTATTTTTCCTAGGAGCCATAGTTCAGTGTTTGCTAATTCAGGGTTTGGGACGATCTAATAGACCATAACTATAGCCAAGATGGGAGCTGATTGTATTTATTTTATAAATTATATTCTAATAAATGTAAGGGCAGTGATAGGAATATACGCAATGGACTAGCTTGAACGTGTGAAACTGCATTTTTGTAAGCTAAAATGGTCAGAGATTGGGAATTTTACGTGGTTCAATGTCATCCTGTAGGAGCTCCCACAAGGGAGTCAGGGAAGGTTCCTGGAGGAGAAGAGCCAGCGAGTGAAAAGTGTGAGGGTCTGGGCAGGGGGTCAGGGAGGCCGCCGCAAGGGGCTAAGCGTGCGCCAAGGCCCACTGGCCGAGAGAGCGCGTCGCCCTGCAGGGACCGGTACGGCGGAGACGGGACCAGCGAGGGGCGCCCGCGAGCCGGCGCTGCGCTGGGTGAGGCGGGGCGCTGCGAACCTGCGCCGCGCCCTCAAGGAGCTGGCAGTGGGGAGGGGTGGGGCAGAAGCTTCGTGTTTTAGGAGGTTTCCCCGGGGAGGAAAGGAGAGTGAGGCCGGAGCCCCGTGGAAGGTGGATTTTCTGCTGGGAACCCTGGGGGCTTGTTTGGAGACACAGTAGGCGGGGACGCGGGCTCCACCCACCTGCTTCCCCTCGTCCTTGCAGTGCCCGCGCCTCCTGCCCGCTTGAGCCTGAGCCTTGCCGGCCAACGTCCTGCCCTGAGGGCTTCCTGGGGGCCCCCGCCCGGGAACACAGACGGCTTCCAGCTGCGGCTTTACCGCCTGAGGCCCCCGAGTCTGGAAAGCGAGGAGACGCTGGCCCCCGAGACCCGGGACTTCTCCTGGGCCCAGCCGCGTGCAGGCACCGAGTTCCAGGCGCGGCTGTCCAGCCTGCGGGGGCCGGACGAGAGCGGCGCGACCACCGCCGCAGGCTGGACCCGTGAGCGCCCCCGCGTGGCCCTCGCCTCCGGAGACCCCCGCTCTTGGGATTCCCGGGGGCTGCCTGCCCCCTCGAGCCCTCTGTGGTCTGGGAGCCGACAGCTGGGCTGGCGGGGGTGTGCCCTGGACGGTGGTCATGCCGCCAGGAGACCCCGCCCCCCTCGGAACACCCCCTGGGCCCCAGCCCTTCCGGTATTCCCAAATTCCAGGGGCTTGCCCCACTTGCACAGCAGCGGTGGGTGCGCTGGTCTCCCTGCCCTGTGCAGGGCTGAGCATGGAGGTGGCAGCAGTGGGGGCGCGGGGACCAGGCCTCACCCCTCCGGAGCCCCCCAGTGGCTGATAACAGCAGCTATAGCTGCCTGGCTCGCTGAGCGCTTGGCTCAGTGCTCCACCCGCTTTCCCTCATTCACTTCTCATAACCACAAGCCTCTGCGGGAGGTACTAGGTTGGCTCCATGTCACAGGTGAGGAAACCGAGGCACAGAGCAGGAAAGTAACTTGCCTGAGTGCCGCAGCTGTCCGTGGGGCGCTGGGCTGCGACTCTGGGCAGTTGGCCCAGCATCCGTGCACCTTACCACGAAGCCCCGGCCCCGGGCGGCCCAGGAAGAGGGGGCCCTCAGCGGGCCCTGGAAAGCTGTGGGATTATGGAAGGGGCGGGACGTGCTGCACAACTCGCCCCGGGATTCTCGGCTCCCCTCCCAGCCAGGGGCCTGTAAAGCCGGGTCAGGAAGCCCTTGAGGGGCTGCTGGAGAGCTGGTGGCCCCCTCACTCCCCAGCACATCCTCTCCACCTCCACCTCGCTCTCCCCCCTCAGCCTCCCTCTTCCCTCGGGGCCCCTTCTAGGTCCCCCCTAGATTTCTGCCCAGCCCCATGAGACAGCCCTGGGTGGAGCTGCTAGCAAGAGCTCTGGCCTAGGAGTCAGGAGTTTTAGGTGTGGCTCAACCCCTAGAGCCAGCCTCATCCTCCTCTGAGCCTCAGTTTCCCCATTTATACAGGTGGTGTTGACTAGTTGCTGAGCCAGGCTTGTGTTACTGCAGATCCTGGGCTTGAACTCTGCCTTGGTGGGCCGGGGGCCAGGGGGTGGGGCACTGCCTGCACCCACAGATGCCTGCCTACCCTGCTGAACCCCCGCCACCCACGTCAGGGTGTTTGAAAGCTCCTCGGGTGCAGGGACTGGGAGAAGGCATGTGCTTTCGCTCTAGGGCTGCTGGGTCTAGCCGATGAGAAGGGGAGAGTAAGGGATTGATCTGTTGATTCAACAACCCGTTTGAACTCTGCTCTCTGGGTGAGCACTGCCACCCAGCTGCAGTGGAGGGATCATGGGCTCAGCTTGTGCCCCCGAACTGGTATCTCAAACTCCTGGCTGCTTCTAGACTGGGTCAAAGATGGGGGGGAGAAGCAGGGGTCTTTGGGGGAGGGGGGGCTCGGGGATCCCATTTATATTCATGCCTCCCTTCCTCTCTGCGGCTCTCCTTGCAGCCCCCCTGGCCCCTGCTCTGGTAAATGTGACTGGTGAAGGCCCCACCCAGCTGCGGGCATCCTGGGTCCATGCTCCTGGGGGCCGGGACGGCTACCAGGTGACCCTGTACCGGGCGGGGGAACAGGAAAGTACTTGCGTGCTGGGACCCGAGGTGGACAGCACACGCTTTTCGGCTCTGAGCCCGGGCACTAAGTACGAGGTGGAGGTTGTCTCCCACGCTGGGCCGCTCCACGCCGCGGCAGCCAACGCCTCCGGCTGGACTTGTGAGTTGACGAGTGGGAAGAGGCAGTGAGGGCAGCGGTGGACAGGGCCGCCTCCCTGGGCTCCCCCTCCTGCCCCCTTGCCCCCCTTTACACCTGAGGGCTCTGGCCCGGAGTGCTGGGCTCCCAGGGCTGGGGCCGGCCACCTGCCTGAGCTGCCCCCTTCCCTCCACAGCCCCGCTCACTCCCAGCGAGCTGCTGGTGTCCATGCAGGCGGGCAGCGCCGTGGTGGACCTGGTCTGGCCCAGCGGCCCCGTGGGGCAGGGGACGTGCCATGCCCACCTCTCAGAGGCTGGGCACCCCTCCCGGAGGCAGCCCCTGGTGCTAGGCCAAGCTCACCTGGTCCTGAGGGGCCTCACGCCTGGACGCAACGTGTCCCTGTCAGTGCTGTGCCTTGCGGGGCCGCTCTGCGCGGCCACGCATCCGGTGGTGCTGCCTGTGGGTATGTGGGCATGGGGGGCAGTGGAGCTGCCCCGGGAGGCGGACCCCAAGCCAAGTCGGCAGCACTGTCCACGGGACTGGGTGCCACTCGCCCTCCTCCTTTTCTTTAGGGAGTCAGGGAGGGGAGCAGGGTCTGTGGGTGAGCGTTGGAGGTGGGGCAGGGAGGCCTGGCTGGGTGTGCTCAGCTTCCGCCCCAGCCATCCCTGGCCAAGGTTTGGCGTCTGGCACTTTGGGGAGGGGGTGGCACTGCTCCCTCCTCCCCGAGGGTCCCAAATCCAGGAGAGTCTGGCAGGGCCCCGGCATGGGGATGAGGCCACCAGGTCCTCCTTCCTTGCCCTCCCTAGTGTCCTCCAGGTGCGGCGGGCACGGCAGGCCCCTCCCAGGGCCCCTGGTCACTGCTCCCTCTGCTTCATCAGACGGGCAATGACATCCAAAGGAGGGCGTGTTTCAGGGTCTGTGCCCCTAACCATGGGCAGGAATGCCCAGGGGCTTTGCATCTGCTGGTTTTGAGGGTCTCCCGTACCATCCGCTTGGGGGGCGCCGAGTGGTGACACCCACACGAGGCAGAGCCTTTGGTTCCCACAGAGCCTGGCCCCGTGGAGGACGTGCAGTGCCAGCCCGAGGCCACCCGCCTGGTCCTGAGTTGGACCCTGCCCGCCGGGGACGTGGGCACCTGCCTTGTGGTGGCGGAGCAGCTGGCTGCGGGGCGGGACACACACCTCGTCTTCCGGGCCCACACTTCCGGGGATGCCCTCCTGCTGCCCAGCCTGGCGCCCGCCACTCCCTACCACCTCAGCCTCAGCGTGCTGGGCGGGAACGGCCTGTGGAGCCGGGCGGTCACGCTGGTGTGCAGCACGGCCGCGGAGGGTAGGCGCGTCCCGCGGCCCCGCAGCTCCTCCCGCCGCCGCCCTCCCTGGCTGCCTGGTCCTCCAGCCCCCACCCTTCCGCCTGGCCCTGCTCTTGCTTGTTTCCTTCCACGCTTTTGAGCCTCGTGCCCTGGCACCGTGGCCCAGGACTCCTCCAGTTCTTATCTGGCTGTATCCACCAGCCATTTGTTGTGGGCCTACTACGTGCCAGGCGTCGTGCGAGGTCTTGGGGCTCTGCAGGCATAGTACCTGCCCTGGCAGACAAGTTGTCAGGTATCTCCTGAGGACCCCCCTCCCCGTCTCCTCCCGCAGCCTGGCATGCCCCTGAGTTAGCTGCGGCCCCCCAGCTGGAGCCGGGGGCGGGGATGGGAGTGGTGATCACGCGGGGCATGTTTGGTGAGGACGATGGGCAGATCCAGTGGTACGGCATCGTTGCCACCAGCAATGTGTCATGTGAGTCCTGGGCCTGGGGCCAATGGGGGGGACCCCTGGCCGCTGCCCAGGCAGGGGTAGGTGAGGGGGTCCCCGGCTGAGGTTGGCATGAGCAGTGGGTGGTATATGTCACAGAGCAGTAAGGGGACTTGAGCTTTCTCGAGGATGGGCTACTGCAGGAGGTGGGAGTATGTCAGAGGAACAGGACAGCCCCTCTGTGGCCGGGAGAGGGGCCTCAGCCACGCTGCTGCCCCGCTCTCTCCGTTCCCCGTTCCTCTCCTAGTGGCTCGACCACCTCGGGAGGCCATCAACCACACCTGGTACGACCACTACTACCGGGGACGTAACTCCTACCTCGCCGTGCTGCTCCCCAACCCCTTCTACCTGCGGCCCTGGGCTGTGCTGAGATCCTGGACGGTGCCTGTGGGTACAGAGGACTGTGACCAGACCCAGGAAATATGTAATGGGCAGCTCAAGCCAGGTTTCCAATATAGGTGAGGGTAAAGGCTGGAGGTGGTGGCGGGGGAGGGTTGGGGGAGGGGACAATTATGTTTCTCTAATGGGTTATTTATACAAAAAGACTCACAAAGAGAATGCAGGTGCTAGCCTAAGGGTCAATAGAGTTTTTTTGGTTGGGCTTCCTGGTAGGTAGGGCAAAAAGGGGAATATCCATCTGTTACAGGATTTCCTTCTTCCTTCCCTCCCTCCCTCCCTCCGTTCCTTCCTTTTTAAAAAAAGAGGAGCTGGATTCTGTTTCAGCTTCAGGGCAATGCCAAGCATTATCCAAGTACCTATATCTAGTGCTTATACTTGCTAGCAGAATAGGACAGGGACAATGGAAGGACAGCTAGAAGTGACTTGCTGTAAGACAGCAGATAGCTCAGTGAGTAGCCTCTAAGTAGTCAGCGGAGCTCTCACTTGGTGCAAGTCTCCTGCTCATCAGCGGGGTTCCTGGGAGGTGCTTTGCCTGCCCCTCCTACAGAAGTCTCTATTTCTCGGCCCCAGGTTCAGCGTTGCAGCCTTTTCTAGGCATGGCTCCTCTGAACCTGGTGTCTCCTTTTCGGCCTTCTCAGGTAGGGTGGGCATGCCCAGGTTCCTGCTGGGCCCTGGAGTGGGGGAGGAGAGCTGGGACCCCCTTTGGAGGCTTGCCTCCAACCAGCAGCAGGAGGGCTCAAGCTTAGACCCCAGGGGCGCATGTCCCACCTGGCAGAGCTGAGAGACCCAGAAGCCAGTGAGGAAGGTGCTCTTGGCATCAGACCTACCTGGGTGAGACAGAGGGAGGAGGCAGAGGCTTTGATCGAACTGTGCTGGTGTCCAAGATCTCACCACCTTCCTGTACTGCCCCTCTTATGCCCATGTGTGCCCGGGCCGTTGAGATCCTAAAACAACACTGTCAGTAGAGACATCGGGCAAGCCACAAATGTGAACCACAGGTGTAATGAAAAATTTTCCAGTACCCATGTTAAAAAAGTAAAGAGAGGGGAGTGGATGTACGTCAAGTGGTTGAGCACCTGCTTCGCACATACGAGGTCCTGGGTTCGATCCCTGGTACCTCCTAAAAACAAACAAACAAACAAACTCGGGGAAGTGAACGTAGCTCAGTGGTTGAGTGCTGGCTTCCCACCTACAAGATCCCGGTACCTCAAAAAAAAAGTAAACAGGTGAAATGAATTTTAATGTAAGCTTTTTATTTAAGTCAAGCTATCTAAAATAGTATCATTTCAACACGTGACCAATTAAAAATTAATGAGGTATTTTTCATGATTTTTTTTCTTACAAAGTCTTTGAAATTTTACACTTAAGGTCCATCTCGATTTCCATTGCCCGCATTTCAAACACGAATAGCCACATGGGGCTGGCCGCTGCTGTACTGGATAGTGCGGTGCTGGAAGGTCCGGGAAGCCAGCCTCGGCCTTCTTACCTCTAAGGGGGTCAGGGCGGGCGTGGCCTGTGGGGCACGCTCAGGAGGTGGGGCCGGGAGGCCTGGCTGGTGGGCTCAGCTCCCGCCCAGGATGTCCCCTCGCTGCGGTCTGGTGTCTGAGACTTTGGGGAGGGGGTGTTACCGTGCCCTCCCCCCAGAGGGTCCCAAATCCAGGAGAGGCTGGCACGGCATTGGTGGGGGGGCGACGATGAGGCTGCCAGGCTCCGTCCTTCCTGGCCCTCCTAGAGCCCCAGGCCAGCGCCCCCCGGGCGGCGGTGCCCCTCCCAGGAGCGGCGGGCATCGTGGTGGGCTGCGCCTTCACCCTCTGCTCCGCGGTGGGCCTGCTGTGCTGGAGGCGCGTGAAGGGGCAGAGGTGAGTCGGAGGAATGGCTGGGGGCTGCAGGAGCTTCGGGGGGGGGCAGCATGGTGGGGCAGGGGCGGCCGTGTCCCGCCCTCCCGCCACCTCAGGGCTGCCACCCACACCCCTCCTTGCCCTTTGCAGGGCAGAGAAGCACCGATTTTCCCAAGAGCTGACCGTTTCCCACCTGCGGTGAGTGCTGTTTCTGCTCCTCCCCAGGTGGTAGAGGGTGGCCCTGCCTCGGGCGGCGGCGCGGGTGCCCTGGCGGCCTGCCCCCCGGGGGCTGCGCAGCTGCTCTCCTTCCTTGGCGCTGCCCTGGCCTTTTCTCCCAGCGTGGGCATCTCCAGCCCCCGCCTCCCTCCAGCCGCCTCCTCTCCTTCCCCTTCCAGACCCGCCTGCTCCTGCCCCACTTTCTCCCTGACCGACCGCTAGATGGCCATTAGGCCAAGCTCTCTTTTCTTCCTTTTCCCCTCTGCGGTTAGGTCTGTAGTTCTAGCCACTGGTTCCTCCTGTCCGGCTTATGTGACTTCCTGTTGAGCTGACGTGCTTTGTGCACTGCTGTGAGGGCTTTAAAGGCTCATCTTGTGCACTCCCGGCTCGGTGCTGTCTTCCCGCCTTCCTCCCCTTTCGTCTTTCCACAGTGGGGGCCTGCAGCCCTGGCCGCGCAGCCACGGGGCTTGTTAAAAATGCATGCTCCATAAGCCACTGGATGGACTGGGAGAGAGTGTAAACTACAGCATAAACTATAACCCATGCTGTGTAGCAGTGCTCCAAAATGTACTCATCAAATGCAGTGAATGTACCACACTAATGGAAGAAGTTGTCGATGTGGGAGGAGTGGGGCGTGTGGGGAGTGGGGCATATGGGAACCTCTTATATTTTTTAATGTAACATTTTGTGTGATCTATGCATCTTAAAAAAAAAAAGATTAAAAATATGAAAAAAAAATGCATACTGCAGGGAGCGGTCATGGCTCAAGCAGTTGAGTACCTGCTTCCCACACGGGAGGTCCTGGGTTCAGTTTCCGGCGCCTCCTAAAAGAAAAATTAAAAAAACGTGCTGACTCCGCCTCAGGGGCTGGAGCCCAGGGCTCCCGGGTGGCGGTGGTGCAGCTGGGATGAAGCGGGGACTCTGCACACCCCAGGCTGTGGACCTCCTCCCCTCCTCTCACCAGGCGGACCCACCGGCCAATCCCCGTTCAGAGCTTCCAGCAGAGCTACCAGGCCAAGAGCGCGCACGCTCACCAGGCTTTCTTCCAGGAGTTCGAGGTGAGGCCCGTACCACCCTTGCGCTCAGAGGAGGGAGGGCCCGGGGGCCTCTGGCTAGGCTGCGCCCACCCTCCGGGCCTCTGCCCCTGTCCTGCGGGGCAGGTAGGTCTGCTCCAGCCCCTGATCTCTGCAGGAGCTGAAGGAGGTGGGCAAGGAACAGCCCAGACTGGAGGCCGAGCACCCTGCCAACACCCCCAAGAACCGGTACCCACACGTGCTTCCCTGTGAGCGCTGGGAGCAGGGCAGGAGGCCTACGGGCAGGCGGCCAGGCTTGGCGTGGACGGGAGGGCCGCGGGTGCCCGGGCACCGAGCGCGCCCCCTTGCCCCTCCACAGACGACCACTCTCGCGTCAGGCTGGCCCAGCTGGAGGGAGAGCCCCACTCTGACTACATCAATGCCAACTTCATCCCAGTAAGCGCCACCCGCGGGGCTGTCTGGCCGTGTCCGCTCGCGAGGCGGGGGGTCTGCAGACACACTGGCCTGCCCTCACTGCGCCTGGTCGTCGGTGAAGTCACGTGTTCCTCTAGGTCAATCCAGAGGTACTGGTTGAGGTTCCACTGAGCACCAGGCAGAGCCGGGCTAGCTGTGTTCTCTGGGAGGCCCCAGCATGTGTGTGTGTGTGTGTATGAGTGAGACATGTGACACAACTACCACACGGCGCGACAAGTGCTGTACTGGAGGAACGAGCCCAGTGTTCAGGGCATATGGAAAAAGGAACAGCCTTGGTCTTGTGGTTTCAAGAACGGCTTTCTAGTGGAGGAAACGATTGATCTCCTCTTGAAGGATGAGTAGAATTTTGATAAGTTATGAAAGAGGGGAAGGCCATGCTGGGTGGAGAGGACAGCCTGAGCGAGCGCCCTACTTGCACTCCGGGAAGAAAGTTGAGGCAGCGTGTGGGGGTGGGTGCGAGTGGAGGGAGATGACACTGGAGAGACAGGGAGGGGTTGGGTGAAGGAGGACCTTGATTGCTGGGCTTTGTGTTTTATTTGGTGGACAAGGGGGAGCCATAGAAGATTTTTGAGCATATGAGAAACACAATGTCTAAGGAAGGCTGCCCTGGGGTTGGTGCAGAGGGTGGGCTGGGGAGACTATTTTTGGCATGACAGTATCTTGTGCTTTTCATGTTGGTTGTTCTTGTCCCTCGGGAGTTGGTCTCCGAGGTCACCCCTCCAGGTGTGACTCCTTGGTGCACACCCGTGTTCACGTGCTTGCACGCATATGGGCGTGTACACGGTGTCCTCACTCCTGGAGATCCCACACGGGTAGTTACTGCTGTGTGCTTGGTGGGGCCGGGGGGACCAAGGGGTCCTCTACTGACTGGTTCCTGCTCTCCCCTATCCCCACCCTAGGGCTACGCCCACCCAAAGGAGTTCATTGCCACCCAGGGGCCTCTCAAGAAAACTCTGGAGGACTTCTGGCGGCTGGTGTGGGAGCAGCAGGTCCACATCATCGTCATGCTGACGGTGGGCATGGAGAATGGGCGGGTGAGCATGCCTCGCAGTTTCGTGGACTTACCACCAGGTGGCACACGTTCTCCTCACAGAAATGGCCCTGACCAGAGCAATCCTCTCCCACCCCCTCGGACTCCTCCCCCAGGGAGGGTGGGGCAGATAGGAGTGGCACCAACCAGGCCTGGAGGTCTCCCAGCATCCCGAGACAGGGGAATGGGCCAGGTACTCAAATTCCCAGCTTGACTCAGTTTCCACTGGCCTCAGCTGTTTCTCATTGCCTGCACTTGCGCTTGTGCTAGGCAGAGGAGGAACAGGTTAGGAGAGGGAGGGGGTTGGCCCTGGTCGAGGGTAGGGGCCTTCTATAAACTTTCTTTCAACGAGCCTGGTAGATGCTCCTCTGTGCACCGCTCAGTGCAGGGTCCTAGGACAGAGAGGGTGCCTGCGAGGCCAGGGCAGAGGGCCGCTAAAGGAGGGCCATTCGGTTTTGCCAAGGAGCCCGGCTACTAACTCCATGCCTTAAGGGTCATTCCGTGCTCTGGGGTGAGGAAGCTGGGGTCTTGTCAGGGGAGAGAGGCTTCTGGAGAAGTTAGCCTTGGAACTGGGTCATGACAAAGCAGAATTTCAGTAGGGTGGCAGGGACCAGACAGATGGGTGGGCGGAGAAGATGGGCTGGAAAATGCCGGGCCCACAGCCCAGCCTCTCCTGCTCTAACCCTCTGGCCTAGGTGCTGTGTGAGCACTACTGGCCGGCCAGCTCCATCCCCATCACCCATGGCCACATCACTGTCCACCTCCTGGCTGAGGAGCCTGAGGAAGAGTGGACTAAACGGGAATTCCAACTGCAGCACGTGGGTGCCGGGGAGACAGGGGTGAGCCTTAGAGCTGGCACTCCCCGAGAAGGTAGCCTCCCCTCCTGGGTCCCTGTGACTTCCTTCCTTCTGAGGATCTCAAGCTTTTGGCCACAGCCCAGGGCCCCTGACTTCCTTGGGGTATGACCTCTGGGTGCAGGAAAGCCAGGGACCGACCAGAACTGGCCTTCTGCCCGGGCAACTTCTAGAAGCAGATGCTACCCGGGAGGCTAGAGAAGGACCCAAGGGTTGCAGAAGACATATCACCACCTTCAAGGAACAACTCATCCAGGGCGGGGGCAGGGAACTGGTGGAGAAAGGGCAGGATCCTGGCATGGGGAAGATCCTGGCATGAGGAGAAGCAGCACGGTCCCCCTGCCGCTCCCCTGCCTCTACCCTGGCTCAGGGCGCCCAGCAGGAGCCGCGGAGGCTGAAGCAGCTGCAGTTCACCACCTGGCCCGACCATAGCGTCCCCGAGGCCCCCAGCTCCCTGCTCTCCTTCGTGGAAGTGGTCCGCAGGCAGGTAGGGGCCTCCGAGGGCTCGGCACCCATCCTGGTGCACTGCAGGTGAGGACAGGGGGAGCAGGGGTGGGGCTCTGAGACCACGGGCAGAGCTGGGACCATGGGGAGCCCCTTCACCACCTCAGCTCCTCTGGGGATGTCCCCGCAGCGCGGGCGTGGGCCGCACAGGCACCTTCGTGGCCCTGCTGAGGCTGCTGCAGCAGCTGGAGGAGGAGCAGGTGGTAGATGTTTTCAACGCTGTGTACATCCTCCGGCTGCACCGGCCCCTCATGATCCAGACGCTGGTGAGGCCCTCGGCCGGCTGGGCTGGGCAGCTGGGACCCCGAAGGAGAGGGTGGGAGGTGGGGGCTGAGGTGGCCGCAGGGTCTGGAGGTGGAGGCAGGGCCCAGAAGGAGCTGACAAGGTACGTGTCAGGGCTTCTGTGTCCCTGTCTGTCAAGGGGGTGGCGGGGCAGGCCCCTGCCAGTTTTGACACGGCGGCACAGAGCTGTGAAGGTTCCCAAGGGCCCTCTCCTGCCCCATCCCTGCCTTGCTGGTTGGGCCCGAAGATGTCCCTGCGGGGCCAGGCTCCCTTAGGGTGACCCTCCTCTCCCCTGCCAGAGCCAATACATCTTCCTGCACAGCTGCCTCCTGAACAAGATTCTGGCAGCGCCCCTGGGCACTTCTGAGTAAGCGGTGGCTCCCCTTAGCCCTCGTGGGAGTGGGGGTACATGTTCTCTGGGCCTCCCACCAGGTGACACAGATTTCTCTTCTTTCTCCTGTCCCTGGGCAGAGCCAAGAAGACTAGGAGCAAGGACAGGGGGACCTCGAGTACCCTCTCCCTGAGCCTCTCCATGCCCAGGCCCCAGCCCATCGCCGTGAGGAGCTTTGCGCAGGCGTGCGCCAAGAGGTCGGCCAACGCCAACGCTGGCTTCTTGAAGGAGTACGAGGTGAGCCGCGGGCCAGAGGGTGGGTGACATCCGAGGGCCGCTTGCTCCCGCCTGCAGGCTCACATGCCCACCTGCCTCCCAGCTCCTGCTCCAGGCCATCAAGGTCAAGGCCGACTCTTCAGCGGCGCCCCCTCCTGGCCACGAGCAGAATGGCACCACCTCCTGTGAGTGCCGGGCAGTGCGGAGGGGTGGATGGATGGGCAAGGGGCGGGAGTGGGGGTGGAGGGTGGGCCGGGAACCTCCGGCTCTGGCAGCCTCACGCTTAGTGTCTTTCCTCAGATGACCGTTCTCAAGGGCAATTTTCTCTGGAGGTGAAGCCCCTTGATGAGATGCCCGAGGCCTGGCTCTTCCCAGTGAGCAAGGCCGGCCTGTCTGCCCTGTCGCTTGTCCTTTCTGACCCCTTGTGGTTCCCAGGCTGGGGCTGGGGTTACTGCGGGGCGCCCAGAGCTGTGGAATGGGCAGGGGGTGCCCTCAGTCCCCGGGAGCCACTGAGCTGTCTCTGCAGGGGGGCCCTTCTGGCCGTGACCACGTGGTACTGATGGGCCCCGCGGGGCCAGAGGAGCTCTGGGAGCTGGTATGGGAGCACAGCGCCAACGTGCTGGTCTCCCTGTGCCCACCCAGCACCCAGGAGAAGGTGAGGGGAGCAGGGGGAGGGGGCAGCCTGCTACGGGGCCTGGGAGAGACCGCGGGAAGCTGCCTGACTCGCCCGTTCCCAGGGGTTCTGGCCGACGGAGATGCGACCCATCATCACGGATGTGGTGACAGTGCGCTGGGTGGCTGAGAGCAGCACGGCGGGCTGGCCCTGTACCCTCCTTAGGGTCACTCAGGTAGGTGTGGGGCTCCCCGGTGTGGCTAGGGGTCCTGCGCCAGCTCTGCACCAGTGCTGAGGGTGCCTCTGTCCCCAGGCAGAGAGCAAGGAGGAGAGGCAGGTGCAGCGACTGCAGTTCCCAAGCGGGGAGCCCGGGCACGAGCTGCCCGCCACCACCCTCCTGCCCTTCCTGGAGGCAGTGGGCCAGTGCTGCGCCCGGGGCTCGAGCAAGAAGCCGGGCACGCTGCTCAGCCACTCCAGGTGCCGTTGGACTACGGCTGGGGGGAAGGGGCTAGGACCCCTTGATGATATTCTCATCAGGGCTGTGGGTGGAATTTACCCCCTCCCTGCCCAGGCCCAGGCTGGCTGGCCGGGTGCCCAGGGTCCATTCCCAGCACCCCACCCCCGGGTTGGGTTTCCCACATGCCTGGAACCCCACCCTCCCCCCACCCCCGCCCGAGAGCCCCAGCCAACCCTGGGCCCACTGCAGCCACGGTGTGGCCCAGCTGGGCACCTTCCTGGCCGTGGAGCAGCTGCTGCAGCAGGCGGAGGCGGAATGCACCGTGGACATCTTCGGCGTGGCCCCTGCAGCAGTCACAGGCTTGTGACCTCATGACCCCGACGCTGGTGAGAGGCGGCCAGGGGTTCGGCTGTGGGAGCTGGGGACCGTTCTGCTGACCTCACCGGCAGGTGGCGCTGCTCTCCATCCGGATGGAGCCCTGGGGGCTACGGGACACCCCGGGAGCCTTCGGGCAGGTGGCGTGAGGTTCTCACCGGCTCTCTGCCCCCAGGAGCAGTATATCTACCTCTACGACTGTCTGAACAGCGCGCTGGTGGACGGGTTCCCCTGAGTGGACACTGCTCACGGCACAGCTTGGGAGCAGAGGAGGGCAGTTCCTGGCTGCAGTGATGGCCCATGCTGGGAGCTGGCTTCCCCACCTGGGCCCTGTGCTGTGAAGGGGAAGAGTAGGGGAATAAAGGCATGGGGGCGAGCTTGAGGCTGAGTGTGTCCTGTCAGTCTGTCTTCGGAGGAGGAAAGAGCTGGCCCCAAGGGTTTGCAGGACATGGACTCCTTGGACACGCCTGGAGCAGTGAGTCAGGGCAGGCCCTGGCGGAGCTGGCTGACCGGCAGCCTGCAGGCTGTCGCCTTCCAAGACTGAGGCCCTGTCGACAGGCACCTCTGCCCATCCTCCAGCTTCCCAGATTCCTCGGGCCTCACCCCTGCAGCTCTAGTGTGCTGGGAAGCCAGGCCTGGGTCCAGCAGCCCAGCTACTCACCTGCCACTCGCATGAGCAGTTCCCTGCTTCCCTCTCCTACCACCCCAGCCTTCTCCACCTCCGGAGTCCCCAGGGGCCTCCTCAGCCCCTGCTTGCTATCCCTGCCAGGTGGAGGTGCTGGAGCCACACTGTGCCTTGGAAGGCAAGCGCCGAGGCTGCGCTGCTCCCCCGGGAGGCTGGACCTTGGGCTCCTTCCCGCGCCCCTCCTTCCCTCCACATAGAGGGAGGTGGGAGAGAAGGCTTTGAGGGGGTTGGGGACAGGAAAAAATAGGAGGCACCAAAGCCCAGGGAAGAGGGTCGGGAGGAGGCCAGGGGTTGGGGTGGGGAGTGTTTTGTCCCACCCTTTCAGTACTGAACTGCACACAAAGTGCCTCACTCGCTGACAGCCTCGTGCGCTCCTGCTGGCCTCCCAGGCCCCGCTGCAAGGTTCTGGATGGCAGGGTGCCTGCAGGCACAATCCTGGGTGCCGGGCGGCCCCTGTGGGGCTGGGAGAGTGTGGACGAATCAGAGCAGGAATCCCTGGAATGGAGTTTTAGGTCCCTCTGGCTGGGGGAGGGAGGAGCCCTCACTGGCCCCCTGAGTTCCTCGCAATGTGCAGGAGGTCCGAGGTGAGGAGGGCTCTTCTCAGGCCTGGCTGGAGAAGGGGAAGAGAGGTGGGGCTTTGGCTCAGAATGGGGGTAGGCTCTGGTACTCCCCCACCAGGTGCCCAGTGTCCATTCCCATTGAACGTCAATGTCTTCTTCATACACTATGTTTATCAGGACTCCAAGGTTAGCCTCCTAATGACCTTCAAGTGGGCAGGCTGGAGACTTAGTTCTGAGCCCACCATCGTGGTGTTCTCCAGCCTGGGCCCCTCAAGTCTGTGCAGTAGGAGCTGCAAACAGGTGGGAGATGGAGGCAAGATCTGCAAGAGTGAGGCCAGAAAAGCAGGCGGGTCTGGGTGGCTTTCTGCTCCAGGGCAGGGTGGCTCTCCTCAGTCGGTCTTTCTGATCCGGCAGAGCTAGCTAGCCTCCAGCCTTCCTGGGAGGCTCATCTTCTACAGCCAGGGCCAGGGCCCCACTTGGAGCCTCAGGTCAGGGTCTGCTGGCTGCTTGGTCCAGCCGTGCAGCTGCTCTGGCCCTCGGAGCCCATCGGGCATAGCAAAGAGCAGGAGGGAGGTTGGCGAGAGGGTCCTGGGATGTGGAGGGATGGGATGGAAGGAATTTGGCTGCTTCTGAGGTCCCCTGGCTTCTGGTGTCCTTTGAATGGATCACGAGTAGACAGAGTAGAGGGTGGGAAGCAGGAGGCACACTGCCCCAGCCCTGCACTGAGGCTTGGCTTGGGGCGGGAGACCAGAGAAAGCAAGAGGCTGTATGAAGTCAACACAGCCATCCCACTCTGGTCTAAGGAGAGAACAGGGATTTGTCCCCAGTCTTAGCCACTGTCCCCTTTCCAAGCCCTGGGGCTGGCTAGGCAGGCTCTGCGGTTGCAGCTCAGTGCGGCTGAGCTGCAGCTGCGGCATCGAGCCCCCAGGTGGCGCCAGCCTGCTGGCTTTCAGGCGGGCTCTGCCCGCCAGCGGGGCACGGTCCCTCTACCTTGCTGGATCTGGGAGCAGGGATCAAAGCGATCTCTGTGCTTTAAACTTGGTTGAGGCTGCAGGCAGAGGACACTCAGTTAATGGAAATCACACCTGCTTCTCGGGGGTTAGGTCATGTCCCCTCAGTGAGGAGGCTCCTCACTGCCTACAGCTCCCCATCCCACCATCCCAGCCGGCAGTAGAGCCCTCCACAGCCTCATCCCTGCTCTCCAGGAGCAGGGGTGACGAGGCTGACTCTGAGTTCCAGATCTGGTAATGCCCCTCAGCTGTGCGGGCTTGAACAGGTCACTTCCCCTTCTTGGTCTCAGTTTCCTTGAGAGCAGAATGGAGTAGAGGAATTGGGGGCCTATGAGAGCTTTGAGGTCATTTCCAGAGGGTCTCCTCTAGGTCCCATGGGACCCTGTGGCTGTCCCCAAAGATGAGAGGGTCCAGAGCCCCACTGTCCATGGCCCATCGCTGCCCACCTTTTCTGAACCAATGCAGGTCCCTGACACGCTGGGTTTTGCTCGCCTTGGGTGTCTTTGCTTTCTTCCTTTTTTTTTTTTTTCCTGGATGAAATTCCTGCCAGCTGGGAAGGAAGGAGGGAAGGGGAGCGAGCCTCAGCGTAGAAAGTTTCCTTGACTCCTCCTCCGCCTGTGTCTCCCTCCCTTGCCAAGCCCAGCCTGTGAAACTGAATAACGAGGATCACTCAACAATGCCTGCCCCTCTCTGACTGCACTGTCCCTGCGCTCCCGTCGCCGCCGCCAAGCAGAGCCCGCGGGGCGGTCCCCACCGACGGCAGAGCCCGCCGGGCCGGCCCCGGCATCCGGAGGCGCAGCCGCGGCCACCGCGCCCGTGAGCGCGCGCGCCCGCCCGCCAGGTGCCCCAGCCGCCCGGCCGCAGAGATGCCCAGTCCGCCGGGGCTCCGGGCGCTGTGGCTTTGCGTCGCGCTGTGCGCCTCCCCGTGCGCCGGCGGAGCCCCCCAGCCCGGCCCGGCCCCCGCCGCCTGCCCGGCCCCCTGCCACTGCCAGGAGGACGGCATGATGCTGTCCACCGACTGCTCGGAGCTCGGGCTCTCCGCCGTGCCGGGGGACCTGGACCCCCTGACGGCTTACCTGTGAGTACTCGCCCCGCACGTCCCTCCCTGCTCCCGCCTGGCCGCCTGCTAGCGCCCTGCCCAGACTCGTGCTAGCGCCGGGACGGACCTCAGTCTAGGGCACCTGCGGGCGCGCTCGGGCACGGACATTCCTGGGAGAACTCTTCCTGCTCCAACCAGACGGCTGCAGGACTGCGGAGGCAAGAGGCTGAGACTAAAGCTCAGACAAGCAGAGCCAGGGCTTCTCCTATCCCCGACTTGGTTTCCCCGGGGGTCAGGGTGCCGGTGGGGTCAGGTGTGGAGGTCAGGCTCGTGAGGCGGCCTTTGGACCCTGAGCAGGAGGGGCACGAGGTTGGCTGCTGCTGCTTCTCCTCTGGCCGCCTTTTCTCCAGCAGTGCCCAGGAGGGTGGCTCAGGGCAAAGCTGACGGAACTGGTGGTGGAGCCGAGGCGGGGTGGCTGGGGATGGTGGCTGCGGAGAGGAACAGTCCCCTGCCAATGGCAAGGAGATCAGAGCTGTCACCTGAGGCTTGGTGAGGCTTGGTGCTGGTGGAGAGGGGCCTCGCCCACTCTTACCTCTTCAGAAAGGGACCCTGCCAGCACTGTCTCCCTTCGCTGAGGCCTCCCAGCTCCCCCAGGGGCCTCCCTGAAGTCATGTCCCAAGGGGCCGGGCTGGAGACACTAATTTGTGGGCAGGCGCCGAGGCTGAAAACCAGAGAACCATTTTTAGACTCTGAGTTGGGGTGAGATGGCGCGTGAAGGGGACCCTCTTGGGGGCAGCTGTCCTGAGGGAGGCTCAGAGGACACCACCCCCCCTCCCAGATCCTGAGGGCCGGGGCCTCTGGCTGCCTGTCCCTGGGCAGGAGAGGGTGTGAGGGCAGGGTCCAGACCACCTACTCCACCCCAAGTCCTGCTCTGGGGAAAGGAAACCTCCTCCAGGCATCCCTCCCAGGCTCCACCAGCCTCTTCCTAGAGGAGGCAGAACAGGTAGAACAGGGGACCAGGGCCCCGGGAAAGGGTCCTGGAGCTCCTGCTGGACTGAGAGACACCATCATGGATTTGGAGCTCCAGGACTTCCAGGGAAGAGGAGAGCTGGGCTGCCCTGACTAGGGACCCGGCAAGAGTTTGTTGAACTACTTGGGACCAGTGTTACACAGCATCCTGGTGGGGTGTGGAGGGCCCTTCCACGGGGTTCCCCTCCCAGTTCCTCTGTCCCCCTCCACTCAGAGAGGCACAGGCTCTGGGGAGGGGAGGGAGTGGAGGGAGAAAATATATCTGTATTCCAGAAGAGCTAATTGAATCCTTCACCATCTAGGGGATGACGGGAGAGGCAAACATGGGGACACAAAAGAGCAAAAACTGCTCTTCGGAGCCTGTGGAGCGGCGGGGTGCTTCAGCAGCTGGCAGAGGACAGACACTGGCTGGCCCGTCCCTGCTACACCTGGACAGCCCCACTCTTGGCTGTTGTTTTATATTTGGGGTACATAACACTGAAACCTTTGAAGACAGGAATCTGTGGCTAAAAAGCATTTCGAAATGCCTCCTCTAGAAGCCTTTCTCTGGGGGAGCAGAAGGAGCAACCCTTTCCCTTACCTGGATTGAGGGGCCAGAGGCCATAGGGCCTTCCAGAGTTTGATTGGTCCATCCTCCTATCCCAGCACCCAAGTCTTTCTAGACTAACCAGTGTTCCTTTTCCTGGAAGGACTTGGGGAGCGAGAGGTACACTCCTACCTTTGGCATCCAAGGGCCCCCATCCCTGTTGGTGGAAAATCTTTCCCACCACCGTGCCACAATTCCCCCAGAGCTGTGAGTTTGCATTTGGGTTCAGTGGGGGTGGAAGTTTCGAGCTGGTCCTGGGTCTCCCTACCTCTTGAAAAAACCCCTTTCTCCCACGCTTCCAATTGTGCCTCTGAGAGTGGGGGAGGGGAGGAGAGGGAGTCTGGGTCCTGAAGCGATGTGGGAAATTTAGCAGTGGGGTCTGGAATATCGCAGGGAAGTGGGGTGGGGCAACATCCCCCAGTCTTGGGCTGCAGAGCATTAGCGGGGTCCCATCTGGACAGGGAATGCCAGGTCCCTGCTAAGGGCAGCTGTCCTGAGGGTTGCTCAGAGTATGAGCCTCTGTCTTTGTCCTTCCAGGAGGTCAGCCCAACAGCAGCTGATGGTAGAGTGGGGGCGAAGGGCGTCATTGGGAAGAGCCAAGGCAGGGAGGTCTTGGGGTTCCTTTTCCTTCTCAGGAACATTAGAAAGCAGCCAGCCTGGCCTTGCCCCATGCAGCCCAGCCAAGGGACGTGCCCAGCTCTTGCCTCGGACTGTGAAGCTTTGTGTCCTAAGGTCTAAGCAGCAGTGCCTCTCTCTCTGCTTGATTCCTTCCTAACTGCTATTTACCAAGGGTCACTGAACTCCTTCAAGCCTTGGGTTCCTCATGTGTACATGGAAGACACAGATGCCTGGGAGGAGTAACTGGAAAATATGTCCGTGTAAAGTTCCAGCACGGTACCAGGCACTGAGATGGTGGTGTTATTAACGGGACTCTTGTTGGGTGCCCAGTGGCGGTGGGGGTCAGTCACCTGGCCTCTCCCTGCAGGAGGGAAAGGGAGCCCAGTGGGGAAACATTTGAGGCGGGAGGAAGAGGGGTGTGTTGTGGGGAGTCGCCTGTGAGAGGCTGCTGCTACATCAGTGTGCTTGGCTAGTTCAAAATGCGGGGCCCAACCAGTTGGTGAATGCTGGGGTTTGGGGTGGAGAGAAAGTGGGCACTTAGGTCCTCCCCACACAGGGTTGAGAAGGTAAAAGGCAAGGTTAAAACACTTGGGTACAGGGAATGGATGTAGCTCAAGAGGTTGAGCACTGGCTTCCCACGTATGGGTCCTGGGTTCGATCCCTGGTACCTCCTAAAAACCAAACCAAACCAAAAAACCAAATCTCATTAGGGAGTAGGTGTAGCTCAGTGGTTGAGCACCTTTTTCCCATGTACGAGGTCCTGGGTTCATTCCCTGGTACCTCCTGGAAAACAAAACAAAACCCACTTGGGTGTGCAGGAAGGGGCATGCCAGAGGGTACTTAGAGACGCTTAGAAGGATCTAGAGATTGAACCATAGAAGGCACCAGAAGATACCCTATGCATTCCCTGAGCCCAACCCTATAAAATTTACTTGGTACCTATTCCCCTGCCCCAAGGCGGTGAGATTCCCTCCTAAGCAGCATCTTTTACCATGCAGACGTACCCCGCTCCCTCTGTCGTGGTTCTAGGGGATCCCAGAAAGTCTTCTTTATGTTCAACTGGTATCCCTTGCTTTGGCACTCAAGTCCCAAAACTATTTCTACTTTTGGAGGCCAATGCCAGCCCTGCTTAACTGAGGTTGGGAGGACAGACTTCAAATACCCTCTGTCCTTTCAGAGCCTCTTTTCTTCTTTTTAAAATCTCCTCCCAAGCTGTGGTCTTAGTGAGGCTCAGCGAGATTCCTGGGGTCAGGACATTTTTCCTGGGTCAGGTGTGTTCTGGGAATGGGTGGGATCTAGGGGCAGATGGAGCCCCGAGCTCTGAGGGCGATGATAAGGCGTGATACCCCTTGCTATCCCGTCACATAGGCACGCAACGAGGAGACGTGAATGTATAGAAGGCAAAACTAGTCCAGCCAATAATACCCAGAGTTGTCCTCGAGGAGGAGAACCGGGGTCGTTACTCTGAGCCCCTCCTTTCATTCCCAAAGTTGAGGAGAATCAGGAAACAGGGTGACTTGGTCAGCTGTGGTTATCCCTAAGCATCCCTGTCCATCAACCACTGCCACTGGGGCTAAGGGAGGGCCCCTCTCCATGCAGCCCCATGTCAGGATGCTTGTTGCCCTCTGGGACTGCACCCCTTTTAAGGCTGCCTGTGATAACTACGGAGGGTCTCTGAAAGTTGTTGTTGTTGTTGTTGTTGTTGTGTGTGTATAATTCAGGGTAACTTGTATTCTCTCCATCGCTGCCTGGGGATGTCCGTGGCTAATGAGATGGAGGCAGGATACAGGGGAGAGAGCGAAGGGGTTGAGAGTGTGGGCCCTGGCCGCAAGGGAGCAGGGGCTGAGGCATCAGTGTGAATCTAGGTCAGGAATTAGCCACTCTGTGACTCAGTTTCCTCATCTGAAGTTAATACCTACCTCACAGGGCTAATGCATGTTTTTACTGCGATAATGTTTGTAAAGGGTTTGGAAGTGTCTTGTCCATGAGAAAGTTTAATGAATGTTAGCCAGTGTTGTTATTTGGGTCACCAAGTCCAAGAAGCTTAAGTCATGGAAGTCTTCCTGGAAGAGGACATCCTGGAACCAGTATTGGAAGGAGAAGGTCTTAGTGCATCATGGGAGGGGAGGGGAGCAACAGATGGAAACTCCAGCCTGCTCCCCAACCTGTTCTAGATGGAGCCTTGCACAGGCTACGGTGTGAAGAAGCAGAGGCGCACCTGGCCTCTGTGGGAGAGAGCCAGCTTTGGGGGCTGTGTGAGCCGGATGTGTGCCAGTTCTCCTCTCGCATCTCATCGCTCCCCTTCCTGGCCCTGTCTCAGTTTCCTTTCTACCAGAGGCTAAGAGCCTGCCTTCCCATTTCCCCTGAAACTTGTGATTTGTGAGTTCTAATCCCTAGTCCCACAGTTACTGTGTGATCCTGTGCAAGTCCCAAAACTTCTCTGGGTCTCAGTGTCTACAAGTTTTGGCTAAAAATTGAAGAGTGGGAGAAGCAGGGAGAAATCACCTCTGCCTGATGCAGGACAGAGAAGGCTCCCCAGGGAGAAGTGCTTGGCACGGGGCAGTGTGGGCAGGGAAGGAGAGAAGGGAGAGGATCCAGCAGCACCCAGACCTGGGCCCGGAAGGGAAGGATGAAGGCGGGGGGTGGTGGGAAGGAGTCCAGGAAATGGGGTCTCCTGGGGACCTCCTGTGCCAGCCTTGCTCCACAGTGGGGCCTGGGGTACCGGCTCATCAGAGGGCAGAGCGGGGGGGGGGGGGGGGGGGCGGGGCGGGGGCCTGGAGGAGGGTGAGTGTGTTGGGGAGCCAACTCCCCAGTTCAAAGGAAAGGCAGGAAACAGCCCTAGGCCAAAGAAAAAGGAAACCTCTCGGCTCTGGCAGTAGCGGGCACGGGGTGCGGCCGGGCGGGGCGGCTGGCAGAGGAGAAGAAAGCCTGGCTCGGAGCAGACTTGGCCCCCGGCCCGCCCCCACTCAACCCCGCCTTCTCCCCTCTCCAGGGGCTCTCAGCCCCGATGGCCCCACCCACGATGCAACCTGCTTGCCACACTGACCCGTGCCCACCAGGGAGACAGACAGACAGGGCCCGGGAGAGGGCGTGGGAGTGGGAGCTTGCACCTGTCACAGTCACGGGTGAGGGCTCCGGAGTCGGTGCGCCTGGGCTGGAGGCTCAGCCTTGCCGCTGATTGGCTGTGTGCCTTCCCGCAAGTCACCTCCCCACTCCAGAATTTCAGTTTCTTCACCTTTAAAATGAGAACACTAATTGTATCCACCCCAAAGGGTCACGAGGAGGAGTAAAAGAGACCAAGAGAGCGAAGCTTTCGTGTAAGGGCTAAAAATTACTATTAATACTTATTTTTCTCAATGTCTTCAATTACAAACGAGCCAAGGCCCAGAAAGGGCATATAACTTGCCTGAAGAACCAGAGCTCCTTCTGAGAAGGTGGGGATTGGAACCCCAGGGCTCTCCCAGGCCTGGGGTTTAGGGTGCTGGAGCCCCATCAGATGGCCCTTCCCTCCCCCCTCCCCTCCTTCCTTATGGAGCCCCCTGCCCTCCTCCCTCCTCCCCCCTCCCCTCCTTCCCTACTTACAGAGCCCCCTCCCCCCCTCCCCTCCTTCCTTATGGAGCCCCCTGCCCTCCTCCCTCCTCCCCCCTCCCCTCCTTCCCTACTTACAGAGCCCCCTCCCCCCTCTCCTCCTTCCTTATGGAGCCCCCTGCCCTCCTCCCCCCTCCCCCTCCCCTCCTTCCCTACTTACAGAGCCCCCTCCCCCCCTCCCCTCCTTCCTTATGGAGCCCCCTGCCCTCCTCCCTCCTCCCCCCCTCCCCTCCTTCCCTACTTACAGAGCCCCCTCCCCCCCTCCCCTCCTTCCTTATGGAGCCCCCTGCCCTCCTCCCTCCTCCCCCCCTCCCCTCCTTCCCTACTTACAGAGCCCCCTCCCCCCCTCCCCTCCTTCCTTATGGAGCCCCCTCCCCCTGACATCCAGGGAAATGGTCTGCCACTGGGCGGGCTGAGGAGGACGGGATCTTCCTCCAAGGCACGCCTGGAAGAGAAACGCCAGGCCTGGGGCCTGATGGGAAACTCCCCAGACAGGGAAGGGCTTCCGGTCAGCATGGTCTGGAGGGCTCAGCTCCTCCACAGAAAGGGAGTTCCTCGGAGTTCGAGTCTTGTCTGGAGGGGCTCACGGCAAGGAGGGGGTGAGGGGGGCGTTTGGGGTGGCTGCGCCATCTCTGCCCTGGGATTCCCCACCGACTGTGTCCCTAGCGGCCGTGGGACCTTAGGCTGCGACGCACTCTCCCGGGCGCAGGGCCAAGGACAAGGCGTCCTGCCCGGGCTCTGGACACCTTACGAAGGTACGAGAGATGGGGGTGGGGACGTTTCTCCAAGCCCTCCTCCCACATTGGGAACGGCAACTTCTTTTAGCCAAACTGGAATGGGAATCATGGGCTCAGGCATCCTCAGAATTGCAGGAGCGCTTTTGTGTTAGCCTAGGCCTTCGTTAAAAAAAAAATGGGGGGGGGGTCCTCCACTTCTAAGGACAATTCAGGTCTCTCCTCCCGCCCTTCAGACGTGGGAGAACAGGTCCCAGGAGGAGAAAAACACCAGAGAGGCCAAACTTGGGCAGCGAGCAGAGAGTTATTTTGGAAGCAGCGAGAGGACACGGTAGGGGGGAGCGCTCAGGGTTGGCACTGCGCCCCCCCGGAGCCCTGCCAGGGCAGGGCCGGCTGGCCGGCGGGCAGGTGGGGGCTGGGCCCCGCCGCTCAACGCCAGGGCCGTGCCAGCGCCGAGGGTTCCCGCGTCCCGTCCCCAGCCCTCTCTTGTCTGCCACTGCCCTCTCTCTCCTGCAGAGGTCGGTGCCCCGTATCTGGAATTCTCCCCACCCCTGGGGGCCGGGGTGCCCTCGGATGAACGGTGAGAGGTGGAGTCCGAGGCCAGTGCCAGGGAGGCCCCTTGCGCCCGGCTTTCTACTTTCTCCCCTCTGCTCTGGCCCAGTGGAGATGCCCTCCTGGCTGAAGTTTTCACTTCCTGACCTGTGATCTTCCTTCCAGGAAGACATTAGATCCTCAGGAAGGTCCGTTGTTGGGACCCATCAACTGAGGCTTCCCGCTGAGCCCAGGGAGACATACCTAGAAGCTGCCCTCGTCCTGGTGTTTTCTGCCTTAACCAAAACAATAATAAACAACACTTAGGGAATGACTGGCTATGCACTTTACCTGTATCACCTCATATAAATCCTGTGAGGTGCTAGTGTTTTAGCTCCACTTTACAGAGCAGGAAATGGAGGCTTTTAGGTGCTAAGGAGCTTGCCCGAGGATCCCAGCTAGTGGTCCCTGGTGTTGGGACTTCAGCTCAGGCAGTCTGGCTCCTGACACTGTCCTAGACCACCCCTCTAGGGGTCAGAGCTGCAGGGGCTTCTAAGGGGATGGGCAGGACTCTGGGCAGGTGAAACTTCCAGGCTGCGTAGCCCCTCGAAGCCTCTTTCCGGTTGCCTGTCTTTCCGGGGAGGAATCAGTGGCTTCCCCATCCCCTGCTCTCCCTGCAGAGGTCTCCAGAAGCCTCGCCACCGGGGTTACCTGGAGAGGAAGGTGTCCGGGAATCGGGTTGGGGGAGTGTGGCGATGGCGGTCAGCGTCGCTGAGGATCTCCTATATGGCAGGTCCTCTGGGGCGTGGGGGCATTATGCCTGGGATGGTCAGGCAAGGCGCCAGGGCAGGGGAAGAGCGACTTGCCCTGGGTCCTGAAGGACCGGGAGCGAAGCTGGGCGCAGGGCCCCTGGGAGAAAGGGACGATGAGCGCCCCGAACTGGACGGCGGCTTTTGCCATTCTTCGCCGCAGCTTTTCTCTCCCACTCTGGGGCAAAATGTTCCAGAGCAGGGTTTTCTGCCTTTTTTCTCTTTAGGACACACATTAAAAAAAAACAAAAAACAAACAAAACCCCGCACAAATAAACAAAAACTATCCAGAGAGGTTGCAGCTGAGGTAAATCAACACGGCTGCTCCAGGCCAGAGGCACTCAGCCAACCCCCCCACTCCCCCCACAACGTCCATCCGGTAACCCCAGAGGCTGCGGAGACCATTTTGCCACACCCCGGAGCTCTGCTGTAGAGGAAAGGACTCATATTTGCAGTCCAGCAGGCTGGGGTTGCGTCTGGGCTCCAGCACTGACCCATTGGATGGCCCTGTGTGGGTTTCTTCTCTCCCAGACTCAGTTTCCTTAGCTTTGAAATGGGCATGATAATACCAAGCTCTGGGAAAGGCATTTGTAATTTGGCACAGTAGTTGGTATACAGTAAATGCCCAATACATGGGAACTATTGTCATTACCCATTCTAGTCTACCCTTGGGAGGTGTGCTTGAAAGGAGAAACTGAGGCAGGCACAAAGTGGCCCTGCCTCTCACCCACTCAGCTCTGCTAAGATAGGGCTCTGGTGAAGGGAGACCCACGGGGCAGATGCTGGGGCACAATTCCCCTCACCCGCCCCCCTGCCGCCACCCCCTCGCCTCTGCCCTTGGAGGTGCTGGAGGAGGTGGGGGCCCTCCTGGGTGTCCAGGCTGAGGCAGGGTGGCAGGGGGTGCTGAGTCCTTCCTTCCAGTGTCAGGAGTTGGATGTGGTCCCCGGGCGTGAAGCCAAGGCAGATGGACTAACGGAGGGACAGAGGGAGGAGCGGTGCAAGGCAATGCTGTCACCACCTGTCACCCCTGGCGGAGACATCTCTCGGGTCCCTGCAGGGCAGGGAGGGGATGCTCCCTTAGGAGGCCTGTGGCGGAGCGGCAAATGGGGACCAAGCCTTTTCAAGTTTACCTCAGCTCCCTGTGTGACTTGCAAGTTTGAATTATCCTCCCTACCTGAGTTTCCACTGGCTCCTGGAAAAGGAGCTGCTGGCCAAGAGGCTTTTTTAAAAAAAATTAATTTTTTAACTGTATTTTTTGAACATACACAGATCACAAAAAATGTTACATTAAAAAATATAAGAGGTCCCCATATACTGCTCACTCCTCTCACCCCACTGCTCCCACATCAACAACCTCTTTCATCCTTGTGGCACATACATTGCATTTGGTAAATACATTTTGGAGCATGCTGCACTGCATGGATAATAGTTTACATAGCAGTTTACTCTCTCCCCCAGTCCATTCAGTGGGAGGCTTTTAACACCTGCTATAGGCAGGAAGCCTTCCTAGGCTGACCTGGTCTGAGGATTCCTTTCTCCAGGTCTCTGGGCTTCTCCCAGAGGAAGAACAGTGCATTTCAGTGGCATGTCCCTGACAGAGAGTGTTTAAACCCGATTGCCGCTGCAGAGGGTTCTAGTAACACCTCCCCCATTGTCAACCGACAGTGATAATGTCCCTAATGTCCCGGGGCTGTTGTGAGGAGCAAACCTTGACTCATTCATTCATTTGACAAATGTGGTGGATTGAACGCCTGCTGTACGCAGGACACTGTGAGAAGTGCCAGCTCCTGCATCTCCCTACACTGCCTCCTGTGAGGCAGGTACAGTTAGCCCCTCCTTCAGGTGGGGTGAGCGCCAGGGATGGAGCGAGGCTTGGGGACTCCAAAGCCCATGCTCTTTCCTCTGTCCTGTGGGGGCTCCAGGGGGAGCTAAGACAAGCAGACAAATAACAGGACACAGGGAAGTGAGAAGGGCCCCCAGGCAGGTGCAGTAAGGGCAGAGACAGGGGCAGAGAGGAAGGGAGGCGCAGATCTAACGGGTGAGCCCTGGAAAGGCAGCTGCGTTGAGAAGGAAAACCCCAGGATGCCCAGCTGGAAGAGCTGCACCGATACTCATTTGTGAGAAGGGATCATCCTCTCGCCCCAATGAGCTGTGTTAAAGATCCTGCCTGGAGAGTGCTTAGCCTGTAGGGGAAGTTATTTCCCCTCCTGGGACAATATTAGGCAGTATTGCAGACCTTCTGTCCGTGTAGAGTGTGTGTGTCCATTTGACAGGGGGTGTCTCTGCCTCATTAGATTTAGGGTTCCTTGAAAGCAGAAGCTGTGTTTCTTGTATCAGATGGAGGAAGGAGCTCTCTTAAAAGTAGGGGTGATGCCTCTCCCTTCAGATTGGACACTTCCTAAAGTCAGGGCCTCTGCCTTGGGGTGGTTCCCTTTTCCTTAGGATCACATTACCCCCTACACCCCCCCACCACTCCCCCCACACTCCCAGAATGGGTCTCTGCCTGCAGGGGGCGCTCTGTCCAGGGCTAAAGGAGTACAGGTGCATGCATTTTGGCTTTTCTTCCTCCTGCCCTCTGCAGATCTGGGGCAGTTCAGGGGTGTGGAGGGGTTTGAGGAGGGGGAGGCTGGATCAAGTGTCCAGGATCCTGAGCGCTGGGGCAGGAAGGGGCCGTAAACTAATCCCCTGCCTTTGTGGTGGACGGAGCAGATTAGGAGGCTGGGAGGAGAAAGAAAGGAAGGGGACTATTGTCGAGGACAAAAGCAAGAGAGAGCACCAATTACAACAGGGCCTGGGCCCCGCCCCCACTTACCTGGAGAGACCAAGAGCCGGGATGGGCCCACCTCTCAGACCCCCTCGGACCCCAGCTCCCCAGGCAGTCACTTCAGCATTTGTGAGCTGGGTGATTCGGGCCAAGCCCCTTACCCAGGGCTGGCCCCAGGGGTGTGTACCAATGCAGTTGCACAGGGACCCAGGTTAGAAGGACCCTGTGCGTAGGTTAATGCCCCGCTGTCACCATCTTACAATTCTTAAGAAGTTTCAAGGGGCCTGCATTTGCCTTTTGCATGGGGTCCTAAAAATTAAGTAGCCCGTCCTGCCCTCACCTCTGTGAGCCTCCCATTTGTCGTCTGAGCAGATACCACCTGCCCTACCTCCCAACCCAGTGGGTCATAAATTCAAATAAGACCACTTGTTAGGGACGTTCCCAGTGGTTCCTAACATGCCTCACAAGCGGCTTCTGTTTCCACAATCCTGACGGTGGCCCCTTTTGGTCTGAAGGATTTGGGGGCAGGGGTGGGCAGGGGTGGGGCCATAAACTAGAAGAGGCAGTCTTATGTCCAGATGCGCTGGATTTGGCCCCTGGGCTAGGAGGGGGCTGGCATTGCTGGGCTCCCCGGGCTGAGCCTGGTTCCTGCAGGGGGCATGGGGTTATGGTGTGCGCTGCACAGAGGGGAGCTCAGGGTGCGCCCAATTCTTGGTGCTTCTGTGAGCAAGGCAAGGGTCAGGCTCCGGTGGGCAGGGCCTTTGCTTGAATGTGCTCCTTGCACTTTTTTCTAGTATGGGAGGGTTGTTAGATGTACAAAATCTGGAGCCACCCACCTGGGTTGATATCAAATCTTTTGCCAGTTCTGGGTTTTAGGGGAACAACTTACCTTCATTGTGCCTTAGTTTCCCCACCCTGGGAGGGTTAAATGAGTTAACCAATGGAAAGTGCTCAGAGCTGTGGCTGCACACAGTAGCCGCTCTGTGAGTGTTGGCGACCAGTATCCATTTCTTCAACCAATGAACCTTTATTGAGTGTCTACTCAGGACTGGGCAGAGCTGAGCTAGGCACTGGTATTCCCAACCCCTGACCCAGCAAATGCAGTCCTGGCCTGACTGGGAGGACAAATCTTTAGTAAGACTGGATGTGAGCCCCGTGGACTCAAGAAATGCTCCCAGCGCCTTTAGCGCCCTGCTGGCTCAGCCCCTCTCTGGAAGCCCCCACCATCCTGCTGCAGCTTTACTCTGGAGTGCCGAGTGGGGGCTGCCGAGTCCTCTGTCGGTGCACCTGGAGTCAGGACTTTGGCCAGAGTTCCGTATTTGTCACCCACTTGCTGAGTACCTTTGGGCAAGTCTTCTGGCTTACTTCTTTGGGCCTGTTTCCTGTGGGCTGATAGTTCCTAGCGCCAGGATATTAAAGAGACAAAGGATCCTGTTGAGTAAAGATGCCGAGGGGAGAGAGAGAGAGGAGTGCGAGTGAGGCAATGGAGAGGAGACCGTGGGACGAAGGAGGTGCCAGGGTCCCCTGAGAGTGGCAGCGTCCACTCCATGAGACTTGGGATGGGGGGGGGGCTGGGACAGGGCCTGGCCGTCCCCAGCACCTAGAGGGCTGCATGCCCAACCAGAACAAGGCCCCCCATTTACTATGTGCAGCCAGCGGAAAGAGGAATGCCCACCCCCCCGCCAGCCGACGCCACCGCCGCCCTCGCCTCGCTGCCCGCTCCCCTCCTCTGAATGCAGGAGCCCAGGGTGCCGCCGCCCCCTCTGCCGGCCCTGCCTCCACCTGCCAGAAAGAATTAACCTCGGGGTCCAGATTGGCATGGGGGCACGCAGGCACCATGCGGTGGGACCTGGGGGACCTGCTGGGGGTGCGGCTTGGGGTCAGGAAATACCTGGGCTACCCCCTGAGCACCGGCCCGCCCAGTGCTGACACAAGGCCCTGGAGCCGGCAGGGGGGCAGGAGGCGGACAGCACAGTACGAGGGGCAGCTTGGCCAGCCTCCTTAGAAGTCCTGCTTCAGCCGCCTGCGTCCAAACTGATGGGCAGACAAGTGATTCAGGATGCCACCACTTCCTCTAGCGTTTGACTCCAGGAATGTGATCCCTGGAAGTTCTTCCAACTGTCCCTGAGTTTCCTTCTTGTTTGGGTCAGAGGGGAGAGAGCCAGTGGCTGTGGTTTGTCCCGGAGGGACGGGTGGGATGAACCGGATTTCACTCTCCCAGAGGAAGTGAGCCTGGCCCCCAGAGGCCACCCTGGAGGCAGGAGGTGGAGGTCCCCAGGGCTCCTGGAGGGTCTGCCCAGGGTGGAGCAAGCCGAGGGCCTGCATCTGCTCCTGCGCGGGGAGCACACATCCCCGCAGCCTCCCCGCCGCCAGCACTCTGAGAACCAGCCCTTCCTGAGCAGTAGAAAAAGGCACTGTTGCGCCCAGTGGCCCCAGCACATCAGGAGGGGGCAGAGTTGGTGAGAGGAGCAGGGGCAGGTTTTCAGCCTCCAGTGGGTCCCTGGGCCAGGCACCTTGTGGAAGCCACAGACTGTACACTCTCTGGGTCAGCCTGGTCAACCCTTAGCGAAGGAGTGATGAAAAAAGTCATATTCCTAGGGGGCTGCGGAAAGGAGAGTTTATCCATCTAGAAGATAGTCTACCATCTGACCACTCAAAGCATGGTCTGGGGACCAGCAGCATGAGCATCAACGGGGAACTGTTAGAAGTGCAGATTCCTGGGCCCCACCCCAGAGCCCCTGAAGCAGAATCTGCATTTTAAAGTTTGCCAAGCACTGCCCTAAAACTTATCCCTGGAATGTCAGACCTCAGCTGAGTCTCTGGACAGCCACCCTTACCCCACTCCTAGAACTGCGTTCACCTAATTGTCCTTGGTGATACACCATTGGTTGATATCAAGGGCTACAAGAGCAAACCTCATGAGCATCACTGGATTTACTGCAAGGGGGTGGCTAAGAAATGGGTTCAGACCAGAGCCCGCAGCAGTGGGGAGGAGTCTTTGGGGGGAATTTAGGGAAGCATCGGCCTCGCCTAGGACGTAAGGGTCTGACTGAGATGTTGCTTCCTCCAAGAAACCTTCCCTAATCCTTCACCTCTGGGGAAGGGAGCCTCCCCTCTGTGTGCCCACCTGGGTTCCAACTCCTGTTTGCCTTCTCTGTTTCCCAAACCAGGGGGTGAGCCCCAGGAAAGCAAGGCTTGAGCCACCAGTGCTTCCCTGTTAGCACAAGGGCCTTGCGCCTGGGTGCTCAAAACTATTGGTGGAAGGAGTAAAGGATGAATGGATGAGTGTGTGAATGAATGAATGAGTAAACAAATGAATGGCCAGGGCCAGGGGGCGCAGAGCAGATGCCAACCCATGCTGGTGCAGAAGGTGCTTCCCCGAGGGACAGGGTGGGGATGGCACTAACCTGGCTGCCCTGCAGGCAGGAGCCCGACGTGTGGCATCCAACCCAGACGGCTGCGGTGACCGAGTCATGCTGGGGGAGCCTCTCAAGCTGCCCTGGCCGGCTCGTGGTCAGGCTTGGGTTTCATTAGGGTGAGACATCTCTTCTATAAACCCTTCCACTTAGAAGCTTTTTGCCTTTTCTATTCATTCTCTTTATTATTAATTTTTTTTTAAAGAAAACTTCCTTTGAAAGTTTCCATCCAGTTTCGAATAAGCTAAGATGAACAAGCTAAGTTATCCCGAAGCCTGCGCGGAGGGCGTGCGCTAGTGACATCAGGCTTTGGTTCTTGAGGCTTCATGATGCGCCTGACATTTGCCTAAGCTCTGAAGAGCAAAGATGAGCAGGCCTCGAATTCTGTGTCAACAGAGAGCACCTTCTCCTGTGTGTGTATGTCTTAAAAGGACATTTGCCATTGGATTTAAGGCCCACCCAGATAATCTAGGATGATCTCCTCTTCTTGACATCCTTAATTATATCAGCAAGGACCTTTTTTCCCTCAAATAAGGTGGCCTTCACAGGTTCTGGGGCTTAGGAGGTGGACATGACTTTTTGGGGGCACCACTCAGCCCACCACACCACCCTACCTCACCGCCGTCCTAAGCAACCCAGATCATGGCCCCCCTTTACGAAGCTCTCAGGCCCCCTTCAGAGGGCTGTGTCCCTCTTGGCCACCCCAGACAAGCTTCCTCCAGGAAGCTCTCCTTGATCGTCTCCTGACCCTTGGGTACTTGAGATTCCTCCAGCACTAATGCTCAAGGCTCTCAGCTGTCTGTCCTTGTACCTTTCTCCTTCCAGCGGAGGCTTCCTGAGGGCAGGAAGTGTCCCCTCCTTCCTCTCTTCTACATGCACCAGCTCCCACGCACCTCTTCCTGGGCTCCGCTAGGACTCTGACACAAGGACACTGGGAACAAGGACTTGGGCCAAAGGCACCTGTCCAACAGCGTGCAGCCCCGGCCAGACCATGAGGCCTGGTAGAACCCTGGGGCCCAACCCTTTCCCATGCACCCCACCCCCACCTCTGACACTGCCCCCCAGAGGGGACGGGGCTCCTCCCTTGTCCAAGGGCCTGTGGTTGTCCTGGGGACACACACAACACTGGGGGGCGAGGATCTTGCCTTTCCCTGGAGGAGGCGGGGACAGGAATGCCTTTGGCTGGGGACCCTGGCTGGAGATCAGAAGATGAGAAGATCAGTGCTGGGGCAGGTGGCACTCACTTGGAGGCACCAGAGAGAAGCAGCAGCTGGTGCCTCCTAAGGGCAGGGCTGACCCAGGATGCCCTCCCCTCCCCGCAGCCCCCAGCCTCCCCGCCCATCGCTGTCCTCACCTTCCAGGGCTGCCTCTTATGACCAGGGGCTCTGGAGCCGAATTTGGGCAGGGGAGGGGTCCTCCTGGTGCTCGTCAGCTGGTGGGCATAGCATAAGCCCCTGCACATGGGGTTTCCCACTTAAACCTCACAACACTTCCCTTAGGAGGTGCTATTATATTACATTTTAGAGACAGACACGGAGGCACAGAGAGGAAAAGTAACTGCCCAATAATAAACACGTGGTAAGCGGTAGGACCAAGATGCAAACTCCTGCAGTCTGACCCCAGGGTCCACAAACTTAACCACTACCTTTAATGGAAAGTGGAGAACTGTTCAGTCTAACTGCAGCATGTGAGAGTGAGGTTAGACGTCAGGCAGGACTTTTTGCTGGATAGGGATGCTAGACCTTGGCTCTTGTCTTTCTACAAGTATGAGGAAACAAATAGGCAGGGAATTGGGGAAAGGAGTGGGTTGATGGGGCGCCAGGCAGAGGGAAGGACGGAGGTGACCGAGAGGAGAGGATCAGCGCAGAATACTCGGCATGCAGGGACGGCTTGAGGACTAGGCATGCGGAGCCTCAGGGGCCGGAGGGCGCCCTGAAGAAGGAGAATGGGGCGGTGCGGGCGGGGCAGGACCTGCCTCGGGGCCCGGCGAGCAGGGTGCTGTGCGCCCAGGTGGGCTTGGGGGAAGGGCGCTGGCCTCTGGAAAGTTCCACTGGTCCTCGCAGCTGGCACCCAGAGGCCAACGAGACGGGTGTGGCCCTCTGGGACGGCCTTAATCCCCCTCATTGTTCCCGGAGCTCTCGCAGCCTCCCCACTTCCCGGCCGGTTCAGCCCCGAGGCAAGCAGCAGCGGGCAGGGAGCAGGCAGCGGGGTGGGGCGGGTTGGGGCTCGAGGGTGGCCCCGAGGGCGCTGAGCGCAGTTCTGCTTACGAGGTAGTGTGTGTAGCCCGGGTTCCACAGAGTGGATCGGCTAGGCTGGGCTCTGCCACTTATTAACTATGATTTAGGGGAAGTAACTTGATATTTCCGAGTCTCCGTTTCTTTCGTTTAAAATGTGAAAAAAATAATGTTTCACTCCCAGGCCTGCTAAAAGGATTAAATTAAATGAGATCAGCGATGTGTCAGAGCTCTATAAACCTGCAGAAGACATTCAAATGGAGGGGATCCCAGGAGACACAGAGGGGTGGGGTTGGATGAAGATCCCTTACTTTGACATGAGAGGAACCTTACTTTTGCTGAACCATTCTGCTGCAAAACGGGTCAGTAAAGCTTCTAGCAGCAGTGTCTGACCCATCAAAGGCATATGGTATTGGTATATTATTGCCTGAGACGTGCTCTGAACTTGAAGTTTCCGCTCTTTTCCACTAGATGCAAATTGGGACTGGGGATATGGTCCAATTTACGAAAAAGGCTGGCGGGGCCCCTTGGTGCTGCCGTGGCTGGAGTGGGTGGGTGGCGTTTGGGTGCTCTTCAGCGTGCACGGGTGGTGGCAGCCGAGGCGGCTGTGGAGGGGTGCTGAATTGAGTCACTGGGATGCCAAGGGGAGGAGGGTGTCCTGATGTAAGGGGAAGCCTTCCATCTGGGGTGTGGGGTGGGGGAGTCTAATAGCGGGGCCTTTCTCTGGTGTTCCACCCCAGACACACCCCATCTGTTTTTCCGGTGAAATAAAGGCAGCCGTTCAAGGAGCTTCAGCTAAGCAAACAGAGCTCAAGCTGTGGTCTGCACACAGAGCAGACTCCACCTTTGTGCTCCGGGTGCCTTCCCCGCTCTTTTCACCTGTGTCCCCCCCTCTGCTCCCCACTCCACCCATTCCTGTCCCGGGGTGCTCCGGCGGGAGCTCAGATCTTTCCTGGTCTGAGGAGGGAAGCACGGTTCTCACCCTTGGGGAGGTCTGGTCTAATGGGAGTAAACAGCCCTTCTCTCTATGGTGCTTCCAGTCTGATACAGCAGACAGAATTCCCACCCACACAGACAACAATGGCACCCTTCTCAAAGAAGCGAGAGGTCGGGATACAGGTGGAAAAGAGCCAGCAGGTCAGAGGAGACCAGAGTCCCGCAGGATTGAGTGGGCAGGCCTGCAGATGCCCAACCCCTGCCATGTTCACCTGCTGGGCCTATTGGGCCTTGCTCCCGTGCCAGGTCTGTCTCCTCTACCTCACTCGGTCCCTCTGAGGTTCCCACGTTGGAGGTTGCCCACCCCTTAGGTGCTGCATAGAAAATGGATCTCGAAGGTTGTGTGTGTGTGTGTGTGTGTGTGTGTGTGTGTGTGTGACAGAGAGAGACAAGGACAGGTAACTGGGGGTCATAGAGGAGCTCCAGACCGGCCACAGAAAAGAGCAACCCGAGCTCGAGATGACAGTTTGTCATCGAGGACAGGATCATGGCCTGACTGTGACTGAACCCTCAGAGGTCAGAGTCAAAAGGCCACGCGGATTAGTCTGGGGAAGCCCGGGGGTACCCAGCACTTGTCACTTGGACTTGTAAATGTCCGCTCTGGTCATTGTCCCCACTCCACTGTGCTCTTCGAGCTCAGGGATCATCTACTGTTGGTTTTTGTGGTCTCATCACCTAGCACGGTGTGTTTGTTGATTGAACAGATGGCTGGATGATTGAATGCATGGTGGAAGGCTGCAGGCTTCCTGCAGGAGGAGGCACTGGAACTGAGCCTTGAGGAATGGGTAGAGTTAGGCAGTGGCTCTCACAGGTAACATTTATTGTCTATTTCCCATGTGCTAGGCCCTGGCTAAGCACTTTACTAGTGCGTAAACTAAGGCAGAGAGAGGGGAAGTAACTTGTGCAGAGTCACTCAACCGGGAGTTGGCAGAGCTGGGAATCAAACCCAGGTCAGCCTGGCCAGCGTCTGCACTGGTGCTGCTGGGTAGACCGCTCTGTGATGATGGACATGCTCTTATGCGGTACGGTAGCCACCGGCCAAGGTTGGCTATTGAGCCTTGAAATGTGGCTAGCATGACTGAGGGACTCAATTTTTAATTTGATTTAATTTTAATAAGGTTAAATTTAAAGCATCCCATGTGGCCAGTGGCCACCGCATTAGACGGCTCAGGTCTGGAGCATCTCTGAGAGGAGAGGTGGGGTTCCAGAGCCCGCCCCCCATGCCTTCAGTGCCCCTTCATGCTTGTGGGTTGTTCTCGACGGGGCCCAAGAGGCATGGGTGCCTTTAACCTCTGACTGTGGGTGGCACGGCTTGGCCAGGAGACAGAAGCCATGGAGGAGAGACGCACACTTGCGTTACGCAATCCTGGGCCAGGCTTTGCTCTTGGGAGCAAAGGCACAGGCAGAGGGACAGCTCCCACTGGCAGGACTCTAGCTGCCCAAGACTCGCTGTCTGAGCGCTGTGACCCGGGGCAGGGCCTGATGTGCAGTCACCCCTCGACCGGGATTCAGGGGCTCGGCGGCCCACCCCAGCATGGCAGCTTTGCCCTGCAGAGCCAGACACGTCCCCTCAGCTGGCGATGGGCCTGACTCCCCCCACAAGGGATTCCCCTGTGGTGCTGGGGGTCAGGGCCAGCCCCCGAGCTCAGTGTCCTCTGATGCCTGTCCCCGCCTCGCTCAGCCCAGGCGCCCACGCCCTTGGCGCACGTTGTTGCCCTCGGATTTCCCCTTTTCAACAAGAAGCTGGAGCCAGAGTTCAACCCGAAGTTGGTTTCTATGACACCAAACTGTGTTTTCACGAAGGTAGCATTTTTCGGTGGGCGAGCCCTCCTGGGTCTCTCCCCTCCTTGGCCTCCTTCCTGCCATCGGAGTTTGGGGGCATTTCATCACATGGATGAAATGTCTCACTACCAGTGAGTGACCTTCTCTGACCTCTGCGATCTTTTAACTCAGGGCTAAAAAAATTCCTACTTGGCTTTTCTCTCACCTGACTTTCAGGAATGCCTCCTTCCCGGGGCTGTACTCCTCCCAGCCCCGCCAGGATTAATTGGGACACCTTCTGGAGACTCTGGGTTTCCGGTCTCTCCCTGGCTCAGCCTAACCTGCCCAGCCTTGCCTTTGCTTAGCAGCTTCCTGACTCTCTCTCCTCTTGCAAATAACCCCCAATGCCAGGAGCTACCGCCACCCCTCCAGTTTCTCTCTTACTGTCCCCCCACCCCACCCCATCACAAGCCCTCCTGCCACTCTAGGCAGGCTGAGCAACAATCTTGTTACATTCAGGAGAGCCTAGATATGGCAAAATAAAGCAATAGCCCTTTTATTAAAAAATACAGCACGGTCCTCATGCAGGACTTTGTGCAGAGTCTAAGAGAACCTGCTGTGCTGTTATGCACAGGAAGACGGATACACTTTTTCCAGATTGCAGTGCACTCCCTTGTTTGGAAATTAATGAAAATTGCAAACAAACAAACAAACAAAACCAACCAAACAAAAAAACTTTGTGTCAACTTGTGCATTCGGATCTCAGATTGCCAGTACCCAAGTGACCCTTGATAAGGAGGTGCCATTTAGAAGAAAGAACAGGGTAGAGGAGGCTGCATGAGAAAAGGCAAGGTGCACCTGGTGGGGTGGAGAGAACGTCGTCCTGGGTGGCAGACCTAACTCTAACTTGCTGTGTGACCTCGGTCACTCTGACCCTCTCTAAATCTGTTTCCTCATTTGTCAATTGAGGAGATGCAGACGGAGGAAACTACCCCCAGCTCACCGGGTGTTTGGAAATGCACGGGGCTGGTTCTGGTCAGAGTGACCAGGAGACACCGCTAGCACTTACAGGCAGGGCCGGGGATGCTAAAAGCCTGTCTCCACTGCCAACAGAGCCCCCCGAGGTACGCAGAGTTACCCTGAACCCTCCTCCCTGAGCTCCAGCTCTGTGAACCACTCACTGTTGGTGCGCGCTCCCCACTCCTTGCTGCCCCAGTAAGCCTGCCCGCTCTCCCCTTCTGAGCCTCTCTTGTCCACTTGCGTCTGGACACACAGCTTAGAACCTGACCGGGGTAGTGGCTGCAGGAGCACTTTGTAAACTGCAAAGCAGAGCACAGGTGTGGGTTTTTGTTGTTGTAGTTACTTTGTGAGTACACAAAGTCCTTTCCCAGCAACGCTGAGCTCCTTGAGTGTCCAGACCCGCCCCGCCCCATGCCTTTTTTCAGGCCCCTGCCTGTTAACGGCTAGCGCCGTGCCGGGCACCCCGCAGCCAGCCAGGAAATAACCACCGTAGGGCCAGAAGGGACCTTGGGCATTTGTCTAATTGAAGCTGGTCTCCTGGTTCCAAACGCAGTGCTCTTTCCTCTCTGGCCCATTACCTGCCTGTCTGACGAATAATCCAGCGAGTGCGCTCGGAGCACCAGATGCTTGCCTCAGCGGCCAGCCTGGCCCCTGGGCCCCCGAGGCGGCCGGGACCCTGCCTTCGGGCTCCTACACACTGGCCTGCTCTGTGCTTGGCCAGCCCCCCAAGTTGTCTCCCAACATATGGGAACTATGACCCTCCCAGTGTGACCTCATGGGGGGCTGTCCCTGACGGTGGCTGTGGCCCTAACCAAGCCGGGCGCCTGAGAGAGAAGGCCAAGGAGAAACCCGAAGTCCCCCTGAGGCATTGGAGGGATTCTTAAGGCCTGGACCTTGCTTATACTTTCTCTAGGAGAAGAGTAAGTATTGCTAACAGCCTTTTATTGTGGGCCAAGTTGGAGCTAAGCATAGAGGTTTTGTCCTTAAAGCAGCAGCAGGAGACCTTCAGATTAGACGTCAGGAAGAACTTCCCGAGAGCAAGCTCTGTTAGCCACAGGTACAGAAGCAGAGGGAGGCTGCACCACATTTCCATTGCCTCTATCCTAGTGGAGTGCCTGGCAAAGAAGGGCACCAAATGAACATTCAGAAGAATGACTTGGGGGATACAGAGATGACTCAGATAAGTTCTCACTTTGAAGGAGCTCCTAATTATATGTATCATTACATACTAATAATTATAATCCAGTGAGATGTGTATAATATTAACAATAAGGTATATTTGTGGAGCACTGTTTTGCATTTAACTCATTTAATTCCCACAACAACCCTTGTGGGGTAAACCCGTTCTACAAATGTGAAAATGGAGGCCCAGAGTTGTTAAGCGACGTCCTCAGGCCACACAGCTGAGCAGCTGTGCTTCAGGAGTAATAACAAAGGCGGGCACAGTGCTAGGCATACGGCGATGCTGCGACCGGGGCTGCGTGGGCCTGTGCAGATTACCCGAGGGACACAGAGGGCACCGTGCCAGCTCTGCCCTACAGCAGAGGGGACAAGGGGCACGGCCATGCCTGGGGCCGTCACTCTCCCTGGCCTTCCCTGGCTGCAGAGCTGGGTGCCCTGAGCCCACAGGTGAGACAGTAGCAAAGGGGCCCTCCCACTCGGCCTCTTCTCCAGCCAGGTAGGGGCAGTGCCCAGTGGAGACTGGCTTGGCCTTTCGCTGTGAACAGCACAGCCCCCCGACGAGCCCTCGGCCATTGGGCAGATGGCCTGGGGGGAAGGTGCTCCGTCACCCATCCCCTCCCGCTCCAGGTTTGGCTGCTCTTTGCCCACTCCACTCCCCCTTATCCAACCTGTCCCCGTCTCCATGGCGACACTGCCTCGCCCTGCTTCCTTGGGTGGTCTGGTTGCCTCACAGGGTGAAGCGCTGAGAACATTTTCCTAATGTGCAGCCAGAAACTTCCATTTCCTGTGCCCAGGGCTGTTTTCTCTCACCCGCGCCTCCCTTCCCCTCCCCTGCTGCCAGCCTTGCCCCTTGCCCCCGACCCCATCGTGGCTGTGTCTGGCCCCACGGGGGACCCCAGGCTTCGGGGAAGAAGGCTGTAGAATGGGGGGCCGCTCTTCTCATGGTCCCCTTGCTGTTCACTTGAGAGCGGCAGGACTGCCTACATAATTTGCAGGGCACAACGAAAATGCAGGGCTCCTTGCTCAAAAATAGTTAAGAACTTAAAAAAGGCAAGAGGAGAGAATGAAATCAAGCTCAGGGCCCTTCAGAGTGTGGGTGGGTGAGGGGTGGGCAGTGGCCACAGGGCAGCAGGTGGGGAGCGTCGGTGTCCAGTCCAACCACAGACAGCACCCCTGGGCTCCCCTTGCTCGTCCCTGGGGCCAGGAGGTAGATGAGGGAGGAGTCAAGCCCAGCCTCCCTAGGACTGGGCGCCTGGTATTTCCTGGGTGCAGGAACGGCCTGGCCGTCTGAGCCGGGTCCTCTGGGGCGCGCAGGACGGCTGGCCTCCTAGCCCCGTAGCGTCTCGGCGCAACCACTTTACAGGACAGCTCTTGTGTTCAGAGTTTCCTGCGTGCCCCGGTCCTCTGTGTCACTGCCCAGACGCAGCCTCCGCCACGGGAGGGCACCGTGCCCTCTCCCGGGGGCCTTAGCCCTTCCCAGGGGCCTGCGGCATCCGCTTGGAGGATCTCGGCTTTGAAATCTCCACCTCGCCTCCCGCTTCCAGCTGTGCACATTCCTCTTCCTTCCCCTTCCCCGGGCACCAGCCTCACCCCTTTCGCTTCTGGGAGAAGGCCGGGCCTGAAGGGGGCTCCCCCACCCCTGTCCATTTGAAATCCACCTCCCTGTTCCCTCCCCCTGCCCCCCCCCAGCCCAGGGCTGTGTGTTGTCTTAGGGCAGGATGTGGGGGCGGGCAGGTGCGGCAGGCGGGGCGCAGGCCCCCTCCTCCCCAGGGGAGAACAATGAGGCCGCTAGTCAGGGTGGGGGGTGGGGGGGTGAGTGGAGCGACATCAGAGCCTCTGAGGCGCGGCCCCTGGAGGGACAGCTGAGTGATGAGGCCTGAGTCACAGGCCCCGCGTGCTCCTTGAACTCCCGCTCCGCTCCTGTGGAGGCACGTTCCTGAAATGTGCAGGGTGAATATTCAGGGGTAATCGTTTTTGCAGCACCTGGCGCCTCCCCGCCTGGCGGAGGGCTCGGGAGGGTGGAGTCCCATCACACCCAGCTTCTGTCTCGGCCTCTCCGCAGCCTGGCCGTCCGCTGCTGTCGCTGCGCCTTGCCCTGCCACTGCCCAGTGTACCTCGTCTCTCCACACTTCAGCCAGGACCGTAGGCTACGGGAACCCCCAAACACCCCGAGAGTCAAACCCTGGCTTAAAAACCTCCCAGCTCTCTTGGTTCTGCACCTCTCCGGCCTTAACCCAGGGCCGTCTCCAAACCGGCGGCGCCTTCTGCCCCTTTCCTGGTGGCGGCCTTTCCGCCTGCACGGGGAAGCTGGGGGCGCCTTGCAGACCCGCCCCGCCCCGGCCTCAGCATGCCCGTTCCGGGGCTCTACCCTGCATGGAATGTCTTCCTTCCTTAGGGACGTGGAGTCCGGAGCCCAAGTCTTATCAAAGATACAGCGTTTGAGACTAAACAGTCTTTTTATAGATTGGAGCTGCGCTCCGAAGCCCATGCTTCCCACCGTCAGCGCTCAGGCCATGCCTGACTTTCTGAGCACGCTCGTAAAGCGCCCGTGTTTCTTAGGGGGGAAGCGGAGCCCCCAGGGTTTGAGGGTGCAGTGCATTCCTAGACAAGGGAGAAAGCTGCGGAACGCCTGGGCCGGTGCCCAGCAGTGTGGTGGCCTGGACCGGGCCCACAGGGGCACAGGCAGAGGCGGGAAGCAGCTCTTAGAGGTTTGAGAAAGGATGGAACCCAAACATCCAGGTACCCGGCCTACTCACCTAGGCACAGATGAAGAAGAAAAGGCTAACCCAGGGCAGGACCCACAAACTAAGGCATGGACTCCTCCCCACCTACCCATAGACCTGTGGGGCTGGATCATTGCCCTCAGAACACGAGTAAGGGTGGAAGGAAAGAAAGCAAATGTTTATGGTGGAGGTCCTCTTTATTAGGGAGTGGGTAAGCATTAGCTCATTTAACCCTTACAGAGGCCCTGGGGGCTTGATGTTACTGGTCCACTTTCATGGATGAGGAACCCAAGAGCTGTAGATGCTAAGAGGGAGGGATTTGACCTCAGGGTCTTTTGACTCCAAGCTCAGTGCTCTTTCCTCTTCGTTTCCTTGAATGCAATATGGAGATAACAATTGAACCTATTCTGGGGTTGTTGGGAGAACTGAGTGGGATCTTCTGGTCAAGCTTAGCCACTGTCTGGCACAGAGGCCTCCGGTAAACGCCAGCTCTCATTCTCGTGATGATTGTGTGTGCAGGACACCCTAGAGGACGGCGATGCCGAAACCACCCATGGAGTCGCTCGGATACTAGGGGAGTGTTGGGATGATTGAGGCTGGGAATCCATTGGGCATCAGGGTCTTCACATCCCACCATTCAGGAGTCAGGGCATCTTCTGTGATTGTGCCCAGAGCTTACGTCCTCCAGCTTGAGAACTGTAGAAGACTCAGGGAGGTGGGGACCAGACAGGAAAGAGGGGCAGTGATGCTCCAGGGGGGACTACACAGGAAAGAGGGGCAGTGATGCTCCAGGGGGAACCACACAGGAAAGAGGGGCAGTGATGCTCCAGGGGGGACCACACAGGAAAGAGGGGCAGTGATGCTCCAGGGGGGACCATACAGGACAGAGAGGGGCAGTGGTGCTCCAGGGGGGACCACACAGGAAAGAGGGGCAGTGATGCCCCAGGGGGGACCATATAGGAAAGAGTGGCAGTGATGCTCCAGGGGGGACCACACAGGAAAGAGGGGCAGTGATGCCCCAGGGGGGACCACACAGGAAAGAGGGGCAGTGATGCCCCAGGGGGGACCATATAGGAAAGAGTGGCAGTGATGCTCCAGGGGGGACCACACAGGACAGAGAGGGGCAGTGCTGCTCCAGGGGCAGCTCGAGGCTGATGCACTGGGGGTGAGTATGTTCCAAGCCTTCTCCGTGAGCTGGAATGGCAGGGACTAGTGGGCCTCAATTGCCCCACTGGTGAAAAGAGTGGCTGAGGTATTAGGCGGCCCTTCCTACTCTGAAATTGTATGCGTTTTTCTCTAGCTTTTCCCTTTCCAGCGAGGTCGGCTCCCTTCATGGCCCTTGTCACAGCCAGGCCCAGGGGAGACCACGAAGGCAGGGAGAAAGGCAGAGGGAAGACGGGGCGACTGGTTAAAGGGCGCTCACAGACGGCCCTCACCCTGATTCGCAGCCCACTCCTCTCTCTTAGAGAATGCCCCGGTGAGGGCGGTACGGGCTGCGGGAATCCTGGGCCGCTGGCGGCAGGTGGGGAAGGTGGGCCTGGGGCTGGATGGCACAGGACGGCGCGGGCGGGCAGCTCACACTTCCGTCCCGTTTCCTCTCCACGCAGGGACCTGAGCATGAACAACCTCACGGAGCTGCAGCCTGGCCTCTTCCACCACCTGCGCCTCCTGGAGGAGCTGTGAGTAGACCCCCGGGGGGGCTGGGCTGGAGGCCACGCTTCCGCTGCCTCCAAGAGCTTCGTACCCGGCTCCCAGAGGTGGGCCGGAGCCCAGGCTGCTCCTCAGGGCGAGGACATTCGGCTGATGCCAGCCCCGGGCGCGGGGCCAGAGGCGGCAGTGCAAGGCCACAGGGTACAGGAGCCCCTAAACTCTCCCCGAAGCCTTCCCCCGGCTGCGGTAGTCCGTCTCTCCCTGGGAGCCATCTCGGACCTGCCCTCACCCCTGAATCCGGCCACTCCCCGAATCTGGTTGGTGGTTCTTTCTCCGAAATGTCTCACCCCATCCCTTGCCTCCATTTTCGTGGCTACCACCGCATGTGTCCCCTCGCACTGCGGCTTCCCCAGCCTCCTTAACGACAGGGCTCCCGTCTCCTTGGTAATAGACTCTTTATGCCTTCGAGGTGCATCTCACTAGCTCCAGAGCCTTCTGTGGCCCCGCCCAGCCCAAAGGATCAAGTTCTGAGATGCTGGCTCACCTGGCCCACTCCTCCCTGGCCAACCCTGTGACCCGCCCTGCTTCCCCTTCTGCCTTTGCTCGTGACCCCCCTCCCACCTGGCTAGGCCCACTGCCTTTCCACCAGGCACATCCCCTCCCTCCAGCAGTGCCAAGCCCACCTCTTCCGCGCAGCGCCCGCCGATGACTCCCTGCCCGCAGCCCTGGCTCTCTGCCTGGAATCCTGAAGTCTGGCCGCCTGTTGTCGTGTATAAATCCCCTCCGCGTTAGAGTGCCTGGTCCGTCTGCTCTGGGAAGCCCGGTCACCCTGCCCCTGATCCTTACTTACATCCTAGCCCCGATCTGAAGCCCTCCCCGTCCCGAGTCTTCTGGTTTCACAACACCCTCGATCCCGGGGGCTCTACTAAGCTTTGTGCAAACCATGGGCTCCTGGCCCCGAAAACACCCACAATTCCACCTCTGTTGTCACCTCCACCCCTGCCGTAACAGATCTCCCCACCCCTGTCCTGGAGACTCCCCCAGGATGCAGTTACCTGCCCCTTCTGGACCGACAATGCCACCCAGCCCCCAGATCAAATCCTTGTTGGGCTCCTTTTGGGTGAAAGGCAAACTCAAGATGCTGTGGGGAAACCAGATAAAAGGCCCACCTGCCGCCCTCAGCGAGCTTCCAGGCTGCAGCAGAAGAGCTGTATGGGTAGCCACTGGCATATGGGCCCAGCATTCCGTGTCGGGAAGAGGTCAGGGTGGGTGGGCAGACAGGTGGTCAGGGAGGCCTTCCAGGAGGAGGAGGATTAAACCAGTTTTCAAAGGAAGTGGACAGGGCAAGAGGTGGTGGAGAGGCCTTCTGGAGTGGAGGTGACACAGCTTGGGTGTGAGTGAAGAGTAGCAGCAAGGGTCCAAGGAGCTCGAGGCAGGTGATGCAGGGAGCATAACCTGCAAATTCAAGCCTGCTTCTATTTTCTGCTCCCTGAGAGGGGGCTGGACCGATTCTAACCATCTAAAGGACCCTTCCTTGGTAAGTGCCCACCTACAGAACCCAGGCTTGGTGACTTTAAAAATTCCCAGATACCTTTCTGCATACTACTCCCACCCCCCCTTTTTAAACAACAGATGCCACATAAAGAGCTCGTATTATGTATATATTCCACTTTTTTCCTTAGGAGGTACCAGGGATGGAACCCAGGACCTCATGCATGCAAAGCATCTGCTCAGCCACTGAGCTACATCCCTTCTGATATATATTACACTTTTGATAGACTGGCTTTTAGAGCAGTTTCCTCTGTTATTAACATCTTGCATGCGGTACATTTGTTGCAGTTAAGGAACCAACATAGATATACTATTAGCCAACGTCCACAGTTTACATCAGGGTTTGCTCTTTGTGTTTATTGTACAGTTCTATGGGTTTTGACAAATGTGTAACGTCGCGTATCCATTACAGCATCGTACAGAGTAGTTTCACTGCCCTAAAAATGCCCTCTCTCCCTTCTCCCCACCGACCCCCTGGCAACCACTGATCTTTTTCCTGTTGGAGATATATTTTTAAAACATAGCTTCTGAAGTATATCAGCACACTCTGTATGTCTGCACACTCTGTATGTCTGCATGCCTCTCAGTAAGAAGCAGACACACAAGAATGTCCTTGGGGGACTTCAGAGACCCAGAAGTGCTTTCTAAATGATCCACAGTTAAACTTTGCTCAGTCAGGTTTTAGCATAAAGTATATGCATTAAATATATTAATATATAATGAAATATTTAATTAATATTAAATTAATTTAATGCTCCTGTTAAAATTGGTGATCACTCTTTGACAAACGTGGAAATGCTTAATTAGCACAGAATGTTAAGCTAATTTCTTACCCCTTCTGGATCAGTGGGGTTAGCTGTGTAGGTTGGGGCACGGGGAGACACAGACACACCCCTGTCTGTGTCTAACCTCTCTGCTGGCAACAGGATACACCCTGGTGAAGTCGTGGAGGTGGGGCTGTGGGTAACCCAGATTAGCACAGGAGCTGACGTAGCGTTGTAGAGAGAACGTAGGCCTTTACCCCGGTCCTCTCTGGGGGAGAGCCCCAAGCTCTGCTACCGGTCAGCTCTGTCACCTTGGGGGGAAGTCCCTTTGCATCTCTGAGCTTTGATTTCCTCGCCTGTAATTTGGGGATAATAATAGGCACCTTATGGGATTGTTGTGAGAATTGAGGGAGCTAATGCACACCTTGTGGATCTCCATAAAGGGTTCTTATTGCCACCACCCTCCCCTCCCAGATCCAAGACACTGACCCAGGGAGACCGCCCTCCCTGGCTTCCCTGCCAAGGCCACTGACTTTTTTCTCTGGTTGGCAGACGCCTCTCTGGGAACCATCTCTCACACATCCCAGGACAAGCATTCTCTGGTCTCTACAGCCTGAAAATCCTGTAAGTATAGGTATACCCCATTTGCCAAATTGTAGGCAAATCCAAGTTTTGTCACTCGAGTCTTGGTTTGCCATTGACTTGCTTCTCGTTTCTTTATCTTCATTTCCAATTTCAATTTATTTCCATTTCTTTGCTTTCACTGGGTTTATAGCAAACTTTATGATTTCTAAACAAACATTTAATCACTCACAGTATTTATGGGAACTCTATAGGGAAGTGAAGCATCACGTTTTGGTAATGTGAATAATGACCGTAAGTGTAGGTCTTTGGGGGCCGAGTCACTTACAGACCCAAATGCTCTCCTGAGACCTCTCAGGCCAGGGCAGAGAGAAGACTTTCTGGAGAGGAGGAATTCAGGTTGGTTTTCTCCTGCCTTTTTTCCTTGAGCCCTCGCTGGCGATAGCACTGAGTTTCCATGCTCACTGCAAACCTATCTCAGCTTCTTGCTCCCAGCTCCTTTCATCTTCCCTTTGAATCAAAAAGAAAGTGAGAGTTGGAGAGGGCCCTACGTTATTTCCTCTAGGTTCCCCTTGCCATTGATCTGACGGACCATTTTAGAGAAGCTAAAGCTGAGGCACCATCACTTTCCATCCCCACACATGACTCACTCTGTAAGACTGTCCACCCAAGCCGCCCTCATGGTCTCATGATGGGTGATGTGGAAGGAGGTGGGGCGAGGGGATGCACAGAGTTGAAGGTCGACAGGAAAGTCCCCTGGGGAGGGCACATCGCTACCGGGGCTGGTTTGGGGAGAAAATGAGGGTCTTGAGGCTGGTGCACGAGCGATGGAGTGAGCATTTGGGCTTTCCTAGAGTGTGAGCCATTCCCCAGCTCTGCTCTTCCCTCAGTGCCCATTTGGCTTACAGGTCTTCTTTACACAGTCGAGTAGGTTCTTCACTGCAAAAGAACATCTCCCTCGCGGGTGAGAAGTTGCCTAAAATCCAGTCCTGCACCCTGGTGTGGGGCTGCCTCTCCCCGGAAGGGGTATATTTTGTCTGATTTTCTCAAAGGTGCTTACCAGCTAGCAGTGGCCCTGCCCCCCCGGCTCATGAGCTTCAGGCTTCTAGCTGACCCACAGTCCCTGGTCCACGCCTGAGCTCTCTCTCTTTTCCCTCTTGTTGGTTTCTTTCCTCTCACACTGGCTTTCTCTGGCACTCCTGGCCCTGTCTGGAGTCTGACTCCCAGGGCTCTCTGGCCTCTCGTCCTTGACTCGTTCTCTGCTCTGCTCTTGGGGCTCTCTTGTCCCTGCCCCAGCCTCGGTCTCCTTGACTCTCACTCATCCTTTTCTGTCTCAGACCTTGGCCTCCCTCCCCCTGCCCCATTCCCTGCCTCTCAGTCCTTGTTCTTTTGCCTCCCCTCTCTGTCTGTCCTGCTCCCCATAAACACCGGTGCCTGGGGCTGGGGACGGGAGGCACATGAACCAGCCTCGCGGGTGTAGGCAGCCGGCTTGGTGGCGTCTGTGCCCAGGGGCAGGCTCAGACCTGCAGCCCAGATTAGAGAGCAGGGCTCTGTGCGCTGGGCCTCCAGAACATATGAGACTCACGTCCCGCTCCTAAGACTCCAGCTTAGAGATGAGCCTCCTCTTGCTTCTTTGCCTGCATTAGGTAATAAATCAAAGCCTCGGAGAAACCGCAGGCCTCCTGCCCCCTTTCTGCAAGCGGCGCCCGTGGCTCAGTGGGCCGGGCGGCTGGGAGAGGCGGCGGGTGGGAGCTGAGTACAGGGAGGCCGTCCACGCTGCCGCTGACCCCATTTTGCTCCTTCCTTGAAGACTACCCCCCCCCAAGCCTTCATGTAAGTTCTTTGCCTGCAGAGTCTTTCTACTTTAGGGAGGGGTTTGGGGTGGTCTCAGGGAATTTACTTCTTTCTCAAGTGCTTCAGAGCAGAGTTTCCACCTGCATCCTGGGCAGGGAGGACTTCTGATGTGCGATGTCAGCTTCCTTTGCTGCAGCGTCCTCCCACTGCTTGTTTTCAGACCTGCAAGAAATCTAGAGCAGTGGAGCCCACCATCAGCATTGTAGCCTCTTTTCATACCAGGAGACTGATCCCTAGCAGCTCCCCAGTCTCCCCGCGTCTGGGACCCTTATCTGAACTGCATTTTCCCTTCCCTGAGGCCAGGCTGTCCCTGCAGCACACTCGGCTTCCCTGCCTCCCTTCTGCCCTCTCCCGGGGGAGGGAATTTGAAAGAAAAGAGGAGGGGGTGGATTCCGTCTTTGATCCTTTCCCAAGTGACTGTGACAGGCTCTTCCTCAGAGCCACGCCTCACCCCCCCATCCTCTCCTTCCCCTGCTGGTTCTCCAAGTCTTCAACTCCACTGCCTCTGGCCAGGCTGGCGTCCAGGCCCGCAGGGAACGGGAACGTCCAGCCTTGCAAGCAGAGGCAAGAATGTTTGTCCTGCAGGGTCGGGATGGCCGGGACACTCAGACTGAGGTCCCAGCACATCTCCTAAGGGAAGCCACGGGCCTACCAGCCCCAGGAGCTGTGGAGGAACGCCTGGGCCCTGAGGGCTCCTGCCCGCCTGCACCTGGGCCCGTGGCCTGCGGGTGGTGGAGCCTGCGGAGGAGCTGAACCGCCCACACGGAGGAGGAAGAAAGGCAGGCGCTGTGGCCAGAGGCTGTGTGTGTGTGTGTGTGTGGTGTGTGTGTGTGTGTGTGTGTGTTGGGCCTCGGGCCTCTTCACCTCCGCAGGTGCCCAGCCCCTTCCCTCACGGGCTCCACTCCCTAGAGAGCAGGCTGAGGCCTGGGCCTGGGGGTCCTCACACCCTGCAGACCAGCCAGGGCTGCCCCCTCCACCCCAACCCACCGGCAGATGCTGTCGGGCCTCAGTTGTCTCTTGCTGTACCCAGATCTGGGTAAGAGCGGGCTGGCAGTTCGAGCCCTTGTGTCTCCTCTACACCCTGAGAGGCCCTGTGGGAGATTTTCCCAGACACCCTGCTCCTAGATTGAGCCCAGAATCCCTGGGAGTTGGTGCTTTAGGATTCCTGGCCCACATCATCCGGTAAAAACCGAGGCTCTAGAAGGGCAGCTTGCTGCTTCCTAGGCTGGGGCTGATCCCCTTTGGAGCTTGGGGGCCACAGAGGCCACGGGCCCTGTCCCTCGGGAAATCCACCTTCCCCCTCTAGCATAGCCCCCTGGGCACTGTCTTGAACTGTCTTGGCTCGACACTGACCATCCGCTCTCCACTGGGCTAGACAGCAGTCCTGCTGGGCCCAGAGGTGGGGCCCATGAGTGAGGACGGCCGCCTGGAGCAGATCAGAGGAGACGTGCGGATGGTTTGGGGAGTTCTCTGAGACCTTCCTCTACCTAGGGCAGAGTCTGCCACCCTTGTCCCTTCCAGGGCCGGGAGGTCTGGGATTGGCTTCGGGTGCAGCAAGAAGATTTGAGGTCAGACTCAGGGCTCCACCAGACACTTCCTCTCTCTGGGTCTCAGTGTTTTCACCTATAAAATAAGGGAGTTCAAATAAATTTTCCAATATTTTTAGCTTCAGAATTTGAAACAAAAACAAAGACAAATAAACCTTATGCAGAAGTCCTAATACATAAAACAGATAAGGAAGGGGCTGCCTCCGTTAAAGGGGGCGAGGGACTGGGTGACTCCAGACTCTGTCTCCCCCATTACCCTACCTGGGGCACCTCCCAGAACCCCAGGGCTCCCAGGAAGGGCCTCTGGAAACTACTGCTGAACCACCTCTCTGGTACCTTCTGGCCATGGCCACCTGTGCTTCCTGCCTCCAAGTGCCTCTCGGCCAGAGAGACGTTTCCCGGCACATGCATCGCAGGTGGGGGGGTGGCATGCTGAGACTAGACTTTGATTAAGATTCATGGCTGCACGTTAGAATCACCCAGGAAGGAAAGCAGACCTGGCCCAATGGTTAGGGCGTCCGCCTACCACATGGGAGGTCCGCGGTTCAAACCCCAGGCCTCCTTGACCCGTGTGGAGCTGGCCCATGCGCAGTGCTGATGCGCGCAAGGAGTACCCTGCCATGCAGGGGTGTCCCCTGTGTAGGGGAGCCCCACATGCAAGGAGTGCGCCCCGTAAGGAGAGCCGCCCAGCGGGAAAGAAAGTGCAGCCTGCCCAGGAATGGCGCCGCACACACGGAGAGCCAACACAACAAGATGACACAACAAAAAGAGACAGAGATTCCCGGTGCTGCAGGTAAGGATAGCAGCGGCCACAGAAGAACACACAGCAAATGGACACAGAGAGCAAACACTGGGGGTGGGGGTGGGGGGGTGGGAAGGGAAATAAATAAATAAATCCTTAACAAAAAAACCTATCACCCAGGAAGCTTGAGAAATGACTGATGACTAATATTCCTCCCCCCACCCCCACCCCCACCTCCAGAGATTCTGCCCTGAGTTTTAATTGGGCTGAAGGATGGCCTGGGCACTGGGATTCAAAAAATCTTCCCAGGTAGTTCCAACGTACGGCCAGGGTTGAGAACCACCAGACCAGATCGACTGTCTCACCAGGCAGAATCTGGGCCAGTGAGAGAAATAGGGAAATGTGGTCACAAAAGGCACTAGCCTGGGTAACAGGACTTGGGTCTTGGTCCTGATTCTGCATTAATTTGCTTTGTAACCTTTAGGGCAAGTCATCTCCCCTCTCCGAGGGGTCCCTTTACTTGGAAAACAAAGGGGCTGGTCCCTTCTCAAGATACTTGCAGCTTTTACAACCCAAAAAAGGAGTGATGGCTGGGAAAGGAGGCCAGAAATAGGGTCATCAGGCCCCTGTGTGGTCCAAAGCCAGCCTCCACGCCGGCCTTCAGCTTAGTGAGTTTGGCCTCCGTGACAAAAAGGGCTTTTTGATAACTAGACTATCTGGCATACAATGAGTTCTCTGACTTATTGAAAAGAAAATGAAGCACTCTGTGAAGATGCTGCAACACCAGTGTTGGGAAGAAGGTACCAATCAGGACAACTCAAAGATCTTTCTAGAGCTGGGATTTCATAGACAAAACGGTGGGGGTATCTTGACAGGTGATGGGGTGGAGATGCCTTGAGATGCTTGTGGGAGCCAGGGACTCTGCTTGGCCTGTGGAGTGACTAGATGTGACTCTGGGAACAGAGGGGAGAGGTGGGGGTCCTGAGAAGGCCCATGAGGCCGGAGCAGCCGGTGTCCTTGCCTGCTTTCCCAGCCATCACCTGTCATGTATCCTGGCTCCGGCATCCCTGAGTGAGAATCAGGGCAGCCCTCCTGAGATCCCTGAGCAAAGAAGTGCCCCCAAGAGGTCAGGATAGCTGGGAGGACAGAAATACTAACCAGGGCAGAGGGCAGGAAATGTCTTGAATCACTGAACGCTAAGTTACAGCAAGAGAGGTATCTTCAGGTAGCCTCTCTCTTTGAAAGATGAGGAAGTTGAGGCCCAGAGAGGGGAAGCGACATATTCAAAGTCATCCAATAGGTGACAAAGCTGAGACCAGATATTCAAAATAATAATGACATCAGCTACTGCTCTTGAGCTGTTGCTTTGTGGGAGCCACTGCAGTAAGTGCTTTACATGCATTGTATTACTTACTCCACACGAGCGACGTCGGAGGGCAGTGTCACTATCCCCATTCTGGAGATGAGGACACTGACGCCCATGGAGATGAAGTGAAGTAGCTTGCACACTATCGCACGGCTGGAAAGAGGCTGAGTTTAGGATGCCAGTCCAGGGCTGGCTGACTTCTGAGCCTGCGCAAATGACCACTGTGCTCTGAGGGAGCCCAAGGGGCAGATGGTTTAATTAAGTTCCACCCCCGAAGCAAGACCCTGTAACTGGAAAGGCCCCTCTGGCCCCCGTGAGGAGCCTGGCCTGCAGGGGCCAGTCGGGGCCTAGAGCCCTCCAGGAGCACAGGAGTGCTGGAGCGGGCCGAGCCCTCCAGCCGCTCAGAGCCTGTCCCGGGCTGCACTCACCCCACCCCGGAGCTCCGAGGCCGAGACCCCTGCTTCTCGGCAGTGCCTAGAATCTGCCTTTGCCCTTCCCCCTTCTTCAGCTTTGCCTCCATGAGGGGCTCTCTGTGCTCCCAGTCCCGTGCCCACAGTGAGCCCATCACCCCTTTGCTCTTGTGGTGCTGTGGTTCGGCTGATGTTTGGGATTTTCACATGTCCACCAAAGAAGTTTAAGAGGCAAGTAGGCGTGACTCTGACCAGGATGGTCCCCTAGCGTTAAGCTTTCCTCCGAGCATTTCTGGGTTGCCATACAGCAGAGGCAGTGGGGCGTAGTGGTTAGGTGTTTGGGTTTGGGATCCGGAGTCTCTGGGTTCAAAACCCAGCTCTCCTTTACCAACCGCCTGGCTCAGTTTCTTTACCTGCAAAACGAAGCCATACTATTAAACTCACTGTTACTATTAAACTCAGAGCTGGTTGAGAAATGAGCCACTTTTCCTGAAGCTGGGACGTGACCCCCCCCTGCCTGCTTGCCGGGTTATTCCCTCAACTCCCCGAGGGCCCCACCCCGTGTGCCCTACTCCTCATTTCTGGGACCCAGGTCTAGAGGTATCGTGTACGGATGGCAGTTGTTGCCAGGGGCTTCCCTCCTGCTTCTGCACCCAGTTCCACCCTGAGGACCTGGCGAGCAGGGCTCCTCCTCTGCGCCCGTGCCCAGGGCACTCCCTTTGCTTTGGAGTACTTTCCTCAGATTTTCTAAGGTCCTCGGCAGTGCCACCCAGAGGGGAGCACGAGGCCCCCACGTCCCCCTTCCCGCGGGCTCTCTGACCCTCCACCGCACCGGCGGGGTTTTCCAGGTCCCCACCGAGTTCCTGCGCGCCTGCTGAGGGTCCCCCTGGGGCCCTGGGGCCAGCGCGGTCTGGGGGTCTGGGGAGCGAGTCACTGATTGGGATTGTGAGATTGAGCGGCCAGAATAGCGCCTTTGACACACTGACCTCAGGAGCCTCAGACCTTTTCAACCGACAGGAGGTCCCCACCTGCCCCCAGTGGATTTGCTGGGACCCTGCACGTGCTGGGGGCAGCCCTGCCCTCATCCAGGGAAACCTTCAGCCCGTCAGCGGCACAGACAGAGGAACTGGCCCGAGGAGGAAAATCACATTTCCCCACATCCTCCTTCCTGACCAGACAGCGACAGGATCTCAAGGGTCCCCGTGACTGGTCCCCACTGCCCCTCAGAACGTCTCCGCTTCTTCCTCCCCAGCACCCTCTTTACGGGGCCACCCAGCCCCATGCACACCCCGCTCTGCCTCAGCCTCCGAGACCCCTCTAACAAGGTGGGGGCTGGACTAGCCCTCTCTCTGGGGCTCCGAAGCTGGGGCAAGAGGGAGGGGTGTGGCCTGGGGCAGGGGTTCAGGGACGCAGCCCCCGCTCCCCTCAGAGCTCCACATGTCCTTGTGGGTCCTTGAAGCCCCTCTCCCTTCCCCTCACAGGATGCTGCAGAACAACCAGCTGCGAGGGATCCCCGCGGAGGCGCTGTGGGAGCTGCCCAGCCTGCAGTCTCTGTGAGTCATCAAAGGGCCCCTCCTGGGAGTCGCCAGCCAACCGGGGACTGAGGGACTGAGTCACAACCCAGGGTCCCCCTGCCTTCGCTCCCCCGCCCCGCACGCCCCCCTCTCCCACGCCTCGTTCCAGACAGGCGTGCAGCTCCGGGCTTTGGTGTCTTTGGGGTTTTGCTGTTGTTGCCAGCGTGTGCACGTGTACCCTCGCGTGTGTATTTTGGGGATGAGAGGCTCCAAGCCCCCACCGGAGGACTGTGGGAATGGGACCTCCCTAGGTGGGGCCACCGGGGCAGCGGTGCTGGGGCGCCTGGCATTCTGCCATGGGAGCCTGGGGTGGGGGGCGGAGACTGCCACCCAAAGAAGTGTCAGGAAGGGGCTGTCTCCTTCACCTAGCCTGCTCTCCCTCCCTCTCCATGCTGGAGATGCAGCTCAGACACCCTTTTTGCCTACTTGGGGATAGGGACTGCATTCCCTGGGCTCACAGGCCACCCACGACAGATCCATATCTCCAGGGAGCCCTGCAGTTTCTTTCCTGCCCAGCAGGGGCCTGGTGGAAGCAACACAAAGCCCCAGGGTACAAGTGGGAACAGGTGCTACGGGGTGATGTGAGCCGGCAGACCACGATCCTCTGGGAAGGCACTGGGTTTTATTCACGTGATGCACAGGCACGGGGCCTGGTAGGTGGCTCTTACGTGCTCGTCGCACCCAGCTGAATTTTCAAGCACATCTGCATCTGAGAGAGCGGATAGGTATTTTGTGGGAAATCAAAGGTGGGGTTAGGACTGGGCCACAGCATCAGTCAGTGGGGGAAACTGAAGCACCGTTGGCATGCAGCATCGGAGCACAGCACGCAGTGCGGCTGGCCCTGCCGAGGCTCCTGCCTGTGCCGTGGACGGGAAACCAGGCAAAGGTAAAGTGTCCTGACTCTCCTTCTTGGGGAGGGAGGAAGGAGGTGGAAACGGTGGATTTCATCCCCGTTACTAATGTTCAGGCCCCATTCTACCATAAACAGTTGGGGGGCCCAGCCGTGGGGACCCTGGCCGCTCCCCTGGTTCTTGCCTAGTTAGCTGTGCCACACCCACCCTCAGTTAGGACTCTCCTCTCCTTCTGCCCTGGGCATCCCCTACCCACTTGCTCCTTTCTGGGTCTGCACCCCAAGGCTCCCCACCTGCCTGATTGGTCCCCATGGCAGAACCTGCCCCTTGCCTCCCCTCATTCTCTAATCTTTTCACACTCCGTTCTAACCAGTGCCCCGGGCACCTCCTCTTCCTCAGCTCAGTGTCACCAATGGACAGGGCCTAGCAAGCCAGTGGTGCCCCTAGAGGCCAAGGTCAGGAGCTCAACCACCTGGAAAGCCTGTGCTTCTTCACCACTGGGCAATGGAGGGCCCAAACGCCGACTAAACCTTTTTTAGGGCACCAGTAAAGCACAAGAGAGATCATTTGCAAGGAGGCAGCCAAAAATAAGGGTGGGTGTGGAGAGTTTGATATTTTATCCAAAACATCAAAGAGGTCTTCATAGGGAAAAACTGGGCTTTTGCTGGACTTCCTTTTTTTTTTTTTTTTTTGGTCTTTATTTTTTTAATATTACATTTAAAAAAAATGAGGTCCCCATACACTCCCCATTGCTGGACTTCTACACTTACTTTGAGGTAGATGTTTTTCATTTTTTACAAATTGTGCATCACATCTTTTGGGCACCCAGGCCTTCTAGAGGTCTTGTCTTTCAGACTAGGCGTGGAGCTCTTGGGATATTGGGCTACGCTGGTGGGTTTCTCTATTACTTTCTTTTTTTTTCTTTTTTTAGATTTATTTATTTTTAATCCCCCCCCTCCCCCGGTTGTCTGTTCTCTGTGTCTATTTGCTGTGTCTTGTTTCTTTGTCCGCTTCTGTTGTTGTCAGCGGCATGGGAAGTGTGGGCGGTGCCATTCCTGGGCAGGCTGCACTTTCCTTCACGCTGGGCGGCTCTCCTTACGGGGCACACTCCTTGTGCGTGGGGCTCCCCTACATGGGGACACCCCTGTGTGGCAGGGACTACTTGCATGCATCAGCACTGTGCATGGGCCAGCTCCACACGGGTCAAGGAGGCCCGGGGTTTGAACCACGGACCTCCCATGTGGTAGACGGACGCCCTAACCACTGGACCAAGTCCGTTCTATTACTTTCTGAGAAACGGGCAGCCCCTGTAACTGAGAGAACTAGATAATAAGCTTCTGCCCCCAAACCTACTCATCCCTGTTGCCTGAGTGGCTCCGTGCCCCACTCCCACAGTTAGAAGGCACATGAGTAGATTCTGCCCCTTGCAAGCCTGTGAGGAGAGCACTGGCCTGTGAGGTGGAAAACTTGGGCTCAAATCCTGCCTCTGACCCCTACTCCATGAAATTACTCTGGGTCTCAGTTTCTCCATCTCCAAGGTGGGAACAATTATTTATCTTTCTGGCCGACCCCACAGGGTGGTCATGAAGACAAATATATTGTAAATGGGAGAGGGATCTGAAAAAAAGGAGACTCCACATAGCTGTGATGTGTGGTGAGTCTATCACGATATTGTTTATTTAAGCAGACACAGATCCACTCGTTTTACAGTTTTGTTTTGTTTTTAAGTAAGTACTGAGAAATGATCCCAAGACCTAGTACATGGGAAGCAGGCACTCAACCACTTGAGCTACATCTGCTTCCCTACAGTTATTTTTGAGGCTTTGCAGGGGAGGCAAAACCAGAGTGGAGTCTCAAAGGATTAGTGTTAATCAGGTGAAGAGGCAGGGAAGGACACTGCAGACAAAGGGAACAGTACATGTAAAGGCACAGAGATAAGAGAACCAAGTGAATTCTAGGTCAGTGGCAAGGAGGCGAGTTTGAATTGTGCATGTGTGCTGGGAAAGGGCAGTGGTGGAGAGAGATCTAGAATTAGCAAGAGATGACTCCTGACAAGTAGGCTTGGGCCTTGCTAAGGAATTTGGACTTGATGCTTAAGACAGTGGGGAGCCATAGATGGAATTTTTACCTGGAGAGCAATGTGGTAAGACTCACCTCTTTGAAAAACTGCTTGGCAGCAGCTGGAGAACAATCTGGAGGTGGGGAGCCATTGAAGAGGTTTGTGATCCAAGGGGGCATGATGGCACCTGAAGGAAAGACAGGATGGGTGGCGTAGAAACAGCTAGAAGCTTCTTCACCTACTACCGAGAAGACTTTGCTTCCATTTATCAGTAAAATGGAAGTGATAATAGTATTTATCTACCTCAACCAGATAGAATGAAATGAGCTGATACATGTAAAAGACTTGTACAAGTACTTTTTCCTGTTGTTACTATAATTAGTAGTAGTAAAAGTACTTACGACTGGATGGTGGGAGGAGGAGTTAAGGGCCAGTGGAGAGGCTGGTTCCTGAGAGTGTGGCATGTGGTTAGAGCCCAGTTAGTCTGTGTTGAACGTGGGGTGAATGAACAGCAAACCCCAGAGGAGGAGCAGCTCTGGGGAGGGGCGCAGGGGAGGGAGATGCTCTGAGGTCTCTTTTGGACATGTTGAATTTGAGGGGCCAGCAGGTAGGGCGGCCAAGCATCGGGGCAAACTGTGTGGCTGTAGTGTGTGTGTGACTGTAGTGTGTGTGTGTGCGTGCTGTGTATGGGGGTGGGAGACGGCAGAGGTGCTCATAAGTGTTATGTCCTGGTGTTCGGAAGCAGGGTGCAGGGTACTTGCAGACCTAGGTCCCTCCGTCTTCGAGAGCTTCCGTAAAGCAGGCCCACGTCGCTGGGCTGAAAGGAGAGGGTGGAGCAAATGACAATCTTTTTGTGCCCCTCCAGGTGCCAGCGCTGAGTGGGATGTTTTACATTCATTACCTCATTTCATCTTCACGAAGACCCCCCCTTTGACCATTACCTCCTTTGTCAGTTGAGGAAATAGAGGCTCAGACAAGCTCGGGGGCTCTTCCAAGGTCAGAGCTGGAGAGTGGGGAAGGCAAGCTGGACCCCGGCGTGGACAGGTGCCACTGTGCCCTTCCCACCCAGGCTGCAAGGGCAGCTGCTTATGCATGGCCATCACGGGGTCCCCAGGAGGAGCAGACAACGGAAATAGCCACTTTCCAGCTGGCGGTCAGTGGGAAGGGTGTTCAAGGGGTATGTTTCCTGCCGAGCTCTGTGCTTCTCCCCAGAGCGGGCCAGGCCCGCCTCCGGGCTCAGGTCCCTGGAAAAGGTGGTTTCCTCACCTGCAAAGTGGATGGCCTCTGCACAAGCTCCTGTGGCCATTCCTGGGCCTCAGGGCAGGTTCAGTCCAGTGGCCCACTTCCTACCAGCCAGAACCCTGTGCAGGAGCGGCAGGAAGAGGGTTTGGGTGGGTCAGGAGCAGGACTAGGCATCAGGGATGGGAGCCGCCGGCCCGGCACGCTGGCCCCAGGTACCCGGTCGGACGTGGCGCGTGGGCTGTTTGGCTTGGCACCTGGGTTGGCCGCACCCAGCTCCACTTGCCTTTCCCCCGACCAGCGTGCGAGGGTGGCGGCTATGCCAGACGGGGTCACGCCAGGCTGGAGCAAGGCCAAGGGCAGCCAGGGGAGCCTGGGGGAAAATAGAAACTGGGTGGGGGTGAGGCAGGGCAAGGGGGAGAGTGCAGGGAAGGCAGACAATGAGCTCAGAAAGCGCTTGGGACTGAGCCAGGGAGGGGCCCAGGGCGCACAGACTGGCTGGTCCCAGGAGGAGAATTGGAAAAGCACAGAGGCAGGAGAAAGGGGAGAAAACAGAAAAACAGCCCAAACCTGGATACCCCACGGGGGAAATGCATAATTGCAAAGGACAGCCACATGAAACTGGCCGAGCTGGGGAAATTAATCAAGACTCCAAACTGAAGCCCAAGTTAGAATCGCCACAGCCCTCTCGGCCCGAGTGAGCCAACCCAAAACACGCTGGCTGCTTGCAGCTGAGGGACGAGGGAGGGAAGTCGGGGTGGAGAGCTGTGTGCGCCGGTGTCTGTGTGTATGTACACACGTGTGTGGGGGGAGGTGGCGGGGCTGATGTGGGGAGGGCACTTCAGGGGCAGCAGCACCCTCTTACCACACTTCCATAAGCTAGGTGCTTTTACACAGCTCATTGAATCCCAAGTCATCTATAAGGTAGCTTCCATTATTCCCATTCTATAGATGAGGCAACTAAAGACCAGAGAAGTTAAGCAATTCGCCCAAGGTCACACAGAATGTAGCAGAGCTGGGATTCTAGTTTACAGCTGGCTCTAAAGTAGTGTAATCTTAACCTCTACCCCTTGGTATGTTCCTTCCCTAAGCTTCAACGCTGTAGGATCCAGAGGCATGGGTTCAATTCCTGGCTGTCACTAACTAGCTGTGAGGCCATGGGCAAGTCATCTCCCTCTCTGAGCCTCAGCTTCCCCGTCTCTAACATGGGGTGGTCCAGTGAGACGAATGGCACACAGGTGTCCTGAGAGGCCATCGTGCCGTCGAGCTCCGTCATCTCTGTGTGGCTGCCCTCTGTGGGCAGCAGTGTCTCTGGAAAGTGGAGACTGTCCTCTCTGAATCCTTCCAGCCTCCTGCAAATGCTGAGAGGTGAGATGAAAAGGAAAGGCCTGAGTTTCTCGGGAGAAAATGGCTGAACCATTCTGGCCAGTCGCAGAGTTTCCATGAGGCCAGGATCAAAAGTGTGTCCAGGGAGAGCTGAAAGCAAGGGGCTCCAGAGCAGGCCCCCTCCTTCCATATCTCTGACCTTCCGCCAAGGGACAGTGGCACTCCCAGTCTGACTAGGACCATATTAATAACCAACACTTAGATGGACTCTGTTCTGAGTCCTTCACATTTATTACAGCCCTTCATCCTCACCGTATGCCTATGAGAGGGTTACTGCTATTATCATCCTTCCCATTTTGTAGATGAGCAAACTGAGGCAGAGAGGACTTAAGTGACTTGATGAAAACCATACAGGGAGTATGCAGCGGAGCCAGGGTCAAACCTCAGGCAGCCTGGCCCTGAGTCCATGCACTTGACCGTGGCGCTGGGCTTCCTTTCAAGTGCAGTTCTGAGGGGCTGAAGGAGAAGATGACGAGTCCTAGGGAATGAGCCATCAGCCTGCTCTCAGAGCTGGATTTGGGCTGTGAGCTCTGCTGGAGGAGGCCCCAGGAACCTGGGTGCTCTCCTTCCCTGCTGGTGTTCTTACCCCGGGAGTTCTAGAGTTGAGTGGAGACCGTGGTGGGAGCTCGGTGCTGCTGCCCGAGGCACTGGAGGTTGATGGCACTTTGGGAATTCCTTGACCAGAGCTCCCAAAGACAGTGACAGAGGGCACGAGGATGGTGATGCCCAATAATGTCTGCTTGGAAAGAGCGTGAAGACATTTGGAGGAGCCCTTTGCCAGAGACAGCTGTTCTCTCTTACCCCCCATTTTATAGACAGACCTGAGAGGTGAGAGGTGAGGTTCAGAGGGAAAGTGGCTTGCTCAAGATTCCGCAGTATTTTAGAAGCGGAGGCCGAGGTGGAACTTCTTGTGGTGAGGTCGGAGAGCCCGATGAGGACTCTTACCTCACACTCACAGCCTCCTTGAGACAAATCTTCAAGAGGTCCCTGCGGGAGGCCTGGGTGATTTCAAGCAAAGAAGCCACTTGAGCCACTCCAGGAATTGCCTCGAGGAGGCCAGTGAGAGAAGAACATCATCAGGGAGTGAGGAAGGGGCCTTGGGGGAGGGACTAAGGATGGAGACCGGATAGCGCAGCCACAGCAGAGCTTATCGGCCAGGGGTTCTCGGCCGCAGCAGCACCTGGGGACCTCTTAGAAATGCAGTTTCAGGGTCCACCCCAGACCTACTGAATCAGAACTTTGAATCAGCAATGTGAGTCTCAGCAAGCCCTCCAGAGGATTCTGTTGCACGCTGAAGTTTAAGAACCACTAGTTTGGGAGAAAGGAGTAAGGCTGATAGCAGAGGAGGGAAAGGAGTCAGGTTTCTGGGGGTCAGTGCCTGGGGGTGAAAAGCCAAGTTGAGTCAGGAGGAAGGAAACTGGAGGACTGGAGAGAGCAGTAGCCCAGGAGGCAGCTGTGCCCACAGCGAGGGCATCTGGGAGTGGAAGGGCCAGAGCTGGCAGGAGGAGGGAGCAACAGGGACCTGGAGTCTGAGCAGCCCCGACCCCAGGCCCCACTCCTGAAGGTGCCCAGTCTGACATGGGGATGCCTCCCAGGTGTCCCGAGCTCCACAGGTGACCTAGCAGCATTGTTGCCACCACCAACTTATCTTCCAGCTGCAGAGGGCCCTGAGGCCCAGCCGGGCTGTGGGGCCCAGCCGAGGGGTCCCCGGGGACGCAAGAGGTGGCAGATGGCCTCCTTGGCACGGCTATTTTGGGCTCCGTGATTATATGCTACTGTATTTGGATCTCCCCAAGGTTCCGGGAGTTGATTACTACATGCGTCTGGGACAGAGGCTGCTGAGGTGGGTGGGCGGGCACACGGGCAGCCCCGTGCCGCCGGTGAGGGTCTGCACATGGGTAATTTGGCTCCTGAGAGATACTGGGAGTGTCCGTGGTGGGCTGGGCCCTGGGAGCTGCTGGAGGCGCGCTCAGCCGTAAATGCTGGTCTGAGACAGGGTCAGCCCCCCCAGGGCCGCCCAGGAGCAGAGCGGTGCCTTGGCCCCAGGGGAGCACCTCAGTCCTCCCACGGGCGCACGCTGTGGTGCTGAGTGTTCCGAGGGCCTTTCAGCCTAGAGCATTCCCCTCCAGCTGGGCCACCCCTGTCCCCTGAGCCCTGTGGAGATCCAGCCGGCCCAGGCCTGAGAGAGGCAGGAGGACTTGGGGAGGGGATGTTGGGAGCTGATAACGCAGATTTGGTTTAGGGTCGTGTGGCCCCAGGACAAAACCGAGAGGTGGCGTGGTCCCCTCACCTCACAGGGAGAGGACGGCGGCAAAGTTTCCCCCTTAGCCCTCTTTTCTGCACAAGCGCCTCTTCCTGAGCAGCCGGCTCCAGTGCAGAGCCCTGGCCTGGGTGCTAGGTGTCCAGAGGGACGAGGAGACCCAGCCACTGGTGTCCATCTATCCATCCACCCACCCACCCAAGGCTTTGTCAAGTGCCTGGAGTGCCTGGCATAGAAGATATTGAGATAAACAGTAAGACAAGGTCCCGCCTTTCAGCAGCTTATGCTTTGTTGTGGGAATATTATACACAGAGATCATCTCTACATCTCTTCTATATACAGTGTAGATTCAGGCCTCTGAGACAGAAAAGCAAGTGCAAGTGCACATGTCAAATTAGTAGGTGAAAGCTCAAAGGGAGTCCACCAGGAGAAATGATGGAAACCAGGTGAAGCCCAGTGTGTGTAATGAGAATCATACTGGTGGTTCCGGCCTGTGTCCTGTGTTACCAGGCTCCAAGCTAAGGCTCTGGGGGAAGTTCTATGACCCCCACTTTACAGCTGAGGAAATGAAGGTTTATGGAGCTCATCTCAGAATTGGTAAGTGGTCTGTCTGATTGCCAAGCCTCTGCTCTCGACCACTCCACCACTATACAGAAAGGCCACTGCGAGGGACCCCTGCCTTGCAACATTAGGGAAGCTTAAAAAGCACAGCTCCCCAGGCTCCCTCTCAGACTTCCTGACTCAGGGTCTTGAGGACTGGGGCCCAGGAATCTGGATTTTAAAAACTCCTCCCAGGTGATTGTGATGCAGAGGCAGGTTTGGGAACCACTGCTCTGATCCTTGCTACTCAAAGTGTGGCCCGGGGCCCAGCAGCACGGGCTTCACCTGGGAGGACGTCAGCAGTGCAGATGCTCAGGCTCCACCCCAGACCTGCTGGTTCAGAATCTGCATCTTGACAAGACCTCTCACCTCTATCCCAGGTGGTTGGGATGCAACTAAAATTTGAGAATCATTGCTCTTTTGCCCAGGGGGTTCTGGAACACCCTATTCTTTCTCCTAACCTCAGTTCATATGGGCAGCAAATATTCTCCATTGCCCACTCCATCCTTTCCCCTAGACCCTAAGGACTTTCAATGGAGAGCCTCCAACCCTTAGAATTCCTTTTCCTCCTCCCCTGTAGTCTCTGGAATACCTGGGATGACAAGTTA